>NW_027457607.1:0-227500 GCF_050624435.1 Tenrec ecaudatus
GCTCCCCTAGCCTTCAGGCTAGGGCACCCCTAGGCTTTAGGCTCCCCTAGGCTAAGGCTAGGGCTCCCCTTGGCTTCAGGCTAGGGCACCCCTAGGCTTTAGGCTAGGGCTCCCCTAGGCTAAGGCTAGGGCTCCCCTAGCCTTTAGGCTAGGGCACCCCTAGGCTTTAGGCTCCCCTAGGCTAAGGCTAGGGCTCCCCTAGCCTTCAGGCTAGGGCACCCCTAGGCTTTAGGCTAGGGCTCCCCTAGGCTAAGGCTAGGACTCCCCTAGCCTTCAGGCTAGGGCACCCCTAGGCTTTAGGCTCCCCTAGGCTAAGGCTAGGGCTCCCCTAGCCTTCAGGCTAGGGCACCCCTAGGCTTTAGGCTCCCCTAGGCTAAGGCTAGGGCTCCCCTAGCTTCAGGCTAGGGCACCCCTAGGATTTAGGCTCCTCTAGGCTAAGGCTAGGGCTCCCCTCGCCTTCAGGCTAGGGCACCCCTAGGCTTTAGGCTCCCGTAGGCTAAGGCTAGGGCTCCCCTAGCCTTCAGGCTAGGGCAGCCCTAGGCTTTAGGCTCCCCTAGGCTAAGGCTAGGGCTCCCCTAGCCTTCAGGCTAGGGCACCCCTAGGCTTTAGGCTCCCCTAGGCTAAGGCTAGGGCTCCCCTAGCCTTCAGGCTAGGGCTCCCCTAGGCTTTAGGCTCCCCTAGGCTAAGGCTAGGGCTCCCCTAGGCTAAGGCTAGGGCTCCCCTAGCCTTCAGGCTAGGGCACCCCTAGGCTTTAGGCTACCCTAGGCTAAGGCTAGGTCTCCCCTAGCCTTCAGGCTAGGGCACCCCTAGGCTTTAGGATCCCCTAGGCTAAGGCTAGGGCTCCCCTAGCCTTCAGGCTAGGGCACCCTTAGGCTTTAGGCTAGGGCTCCCCTAGGCTAAGCTATGGCTCCCCTAGCCTTCAGGCTAGGGCACCCCTAGGCTTTAGGCTCCCCTAGGCTAAGGCTAGGGCTCCCCTAGCCTTCAGGCTAGGGCACCCCTAGGCTTTAGGCTAGGGCACCCCTAGGCTAAGGCTAGGGCTCCCCTAGCCTTCAGGCTAGGGGACCCCTAGGCTTTAGGCTCCCCTAGGCTAAGGCTAGGGCTCCCCTAGCCTTCAGGCTAGGGCACCCCTAGGCTTTAGTCTAGGGATCCCCTAGGCTAAGGCTAGGGCTCCCCTAGCCTTCAGGCTAGGGCACCCCTAGGCTTTAGGCTCCCCTAGACTAATTCTAGGGCTCCACTAGCCTTCAGGCTAGGGCACCCCTGGCTTTAGGCTAGGGCTCCCCTAGGCTAAGGCTAGGGCTCCCCTAGCCTTCAGGCTAGGGCACCCCTAGGTTTTAGGCTCCCCTAGGCTAAGGCTAGGGCTCCCCTAGCCTTCAGGCTAGGGCACCCCTAGGCTTTAGGCTCCCCTAGGCTAAGGCTAGGGCTCCCCTAGCCTTCAGGCTAGGGCACCCCTAGGCATTAGGCTCCGCTAGGCTAAGGCTAGGGCTCCCCTAGCCTTCAGGCTAGGGCACCCCTAGGCTTTAGGCTCGGGCTCCCCTAGGCTAAGGCTAGGGCTCCCCTAGCCTTCATGCTAGGGCACCCCTAGGCTTTAGGCTCCCCTAGGCTAAGGCTAGTGCTCCCCTAGCCTTCAGGCTAGGGCACCCCTAGGCTTTAGGCTCACCTAGGCTAAGGCTAGGGCTCCCCTAGCCTTCAGGCTAGGGCACCCTTAGGCTTTAGGCTCGGGCTCCCCTAGGCTAAGGCTAGGGCTCCCCTAGCCTTCAGGTTAGGGCACCCCTAGGCTTTAGGCTCCCCTAGGCTAAGGCTAGGGCTCCCCTAGCCTTCAGGCTAGGGCACCCCTAGGCTTTAGGCTCCCCTAGGCTAAGGCTAGGGCTCCCCTAGCCTTCAGGCTAGGGCACCCCTGGGCTTTAGGCTCCCCTAGGCTAAGGCTAGGGCTCCCCTAGCCTTCAGGCTAGGGCACCCCTAGGCTTTACGCTCCCCTAGGCTAAGGCTAGGGCTCCCCTAGCCTTCAGGCTAGGGCACCCCTAGGATTTAGGCTCCCCTAGGCTAAGGCTAGGGCTCCCCTAGCCTTCAGGCTAGGGTACCCCTAGGCTTTAGGCTCCCCTAGGCTAAGGCTAGGGCTCCCCTAGCCTTCAGGCTAGCGCACCCCTAGGCTTTAGGCTCCCCTAGGCTAAGGCTAGGGCTCCCCTAGCCTTCAGGCTCGGGCACCCCTAGGCTTTAGGCTCCCCTAGGCTAAGGCTAGGGCTCCCCTAGCCTTCAGGCTCGGGCACCCCTAGGCTTTAGGCTCCCCTAGGCTAAGGCTAGGGCTCCCATAGCCTTCAGGCTCGGGCACCCCTAGGCTTTAGGCTCCCCGAGGCTAAGGCTAGGGCTCCGCTAGCCTTCAGGCTCGGGCACCCCTAGGCTTTAGGCTCCCCTAGGCTAAGGCTAGGGCTCCCCTAGCCTTCAGGCTAGGGCACCCCTAGGCTAGGCTCCCCTAGGCTAAGGCTAGGGCTCCCCTAGCCTTCAGGCTAGGGCACCCCTAGGCTTTAGGCTCCCCTAGGCTAAGGCTAGGGCTCCCCTAGGCTTCAGGCTAGGGCACCCCTAGGCTTTAGGCTCCCCTAGGCTAAGGCTAGGGCTCCCCTAGCCTTCAGGCTAGGGCACCCCTAGGCTTTAGGCTCCCCTAGGCTAAGGCTAGGGCTCCCCTAGCCTTCAGGCTAGGGCACCCCTAGGCTTTAGGCTCCCCTAGGCTAAGGCTAGGGCTCCCCTAGCCTTCAGGCTAGGGCACCCCTAGGCTTTAGGCTCCCCTAGGCTAAGGCTAGGGCTCCCCTAGCCTTCAGTTTCGGGCACCCCTAGGCTTTAGGCTCCCCTAGGCTAAGGCTAGGGCTCCCCTAGCCTTCAGGCTCGGGCACCCCTAGACTTTAGGCTCCCCTAGGCTAAGGCAAGGGCTCCCCTAGCCTTCAGGCTCGGGCACCCCTAGGCTTTAGGCTCCCCTAGGCTAAGGCTTGGGCTCCGCTAGCCTTCAGGCTCGGGCACCCCTAGGCTTTAGGCTCCCCTAGGCTAAGGCTAGGGCTCCCCTAGCCTTCAGGCTAGGGCACCCCTAGGCTAGGCTCCCCTAGGCTAAGGCTAGGGCTCCCCTAGCCTTCAGGCTAGGGCGCCCCTAGGCTTTAGGCTCCCCTAGGCTAAGGCTAGGGCTCCCCTAGCCTTCAGGCTAGGGCACCCCTAGGCTTTAGGCTCCCCTAGGCTAAGGCTAGGGCTCCCCTAGCCTTCAGTCTAGGGCACCCCTAGGCTTTAGGCTCCCCTAGGCTAAGGCTAGGGCTCCCCTAGCCTTCAGGCTAGGGCACCCCTAGGCTTTAGGCTCCCCTAGGCTAAGGCTAGGGCTCCCCTAGCCTTCAGGCTAGGGTACCCCTAGGCTTTAGGCTCCCCTAGGCTAAGGCTAGGGCTCCCCTAGGCTTTAGGCTCCCCTAGGCTAAGGCTAAGGCTCCCCTAGGCTAAGGCTAGGGCTCCCCTAGCCTTCAGGCTAGGGCACCCCTAGGCTTTAGGCTCCCCTAGCCTAAGGCTAGGGCTCCCCTAGGCTAAGGCTAGGGCTCCCCTAGCCTTCAGGCTAGGGCTCCCCTAGGCTTTAGGCTCCCCTAGGCTAAGGCTAGGGCTCCCCTAGGCTAAGGCTAGGGCTCCCCTAGCCTTCAGGCTAGCGCACCCCTAGGCTTTAGGATCCCCTAGGCTAAGGCTAGGGCTCCCCTAGCCTTCAGGCTAGGGCACCCCTAGGCTTTAGGCTAGGACTCCCCTAGGCTAAGGCTAGGGCTCCCCTAGCCTTCAGGCTAGGGCACCCCTAGGCTTTAGGCTCCCCTAGGCTAAGGCTAGGGCTCCCCTAGCCTTCAGGCTAGGGCACCCCTAGGCTTTAGGCTAGGGCACCCCTAGGCTAAGGCTAGGGCTCCCCTAGCCTTCAGGCTAGGGGACCCCTAGGCTTTAGGCCCTCCTAGGCTAAGGATAGGGCTCCCCTAGCCTTCAGGCTAGGGCACCCCTAGGCTTTAGGCGAGGGATCCCCTAGGCTAAGGCTAGGGCTCCCCTAGCCTTCAGGATAGGGCACCCCTAGGCTTTAGGCTCCCCTAGACTAAGGCTAGGGCTCCCCTAGCCTTCAGGCTAGGGCACCCCTGGCTTTAGGCTAGGGCTCCCCTAGGCTAAGGCTAGGGATCCCCTAGCCTTCAGGCTAGGGCACCCCTAGGCTTTAGGCTCCCCTAGGCTAAGGCTAGGGCTCCCCTAGCCTTCAGGCTAGGGCACCCCTAGGCTTTAGGCTCCCCTAGGCTAAGGCTAGGGCTCCCCTAGCCTTCAGGCTAGGGCACCCCTAGGCTTTAGGCTCCCCTAGGCTAAGGCTAGGGCTCCCCTAGCCTTCAGGCTAGGGCACCCCTAGGCTTTAGGCTCCCCTAGGCTAAGGCTAGGGCTCCCCTAGCCTTCAGGCTAGGGCACCCCTAGGCTTTAGGCTTCCCTAGGCTAAGGCTAGGGCTCCCCTAGCCTTCAGGCTAGGGCACCCCTAGGCTTTAGGCTCCCCTAGGCTAAGGCTAGGGCTCCCCTAGCCTTCAGGCTCGGGCACTCCTAGGCTTTAGGCTCCCCTAGGCTAAGGCTAGGGCTCCCCTAGCCTTCAGGCTCAGGCACCCCTAGGCTTTAGGCTCCCCTAGGCTAAGGCTAGGGCTCCCCTAGCCTTCAGTCTCGGGTACCCCTAGGCTTTAGGCTCCCCTAGGCTAAGGCTAGGGCTCCCCTATCCTTCAGGCTAGGGCACCCCTAGGCTAGGCTCCCCTAGGCTAAGGCTAGGGCTCCCCTAGCCTTCAGGCTAGGGCACCCCTAGGCTTTAGGCTCCCCTAGGCTAAGGCTAGGGCTCCCCTAGCCTTCAGGCTAGGGCAACCCTAGGCTTTAGGCTCCCCTAGGCTAAGGCTAGGGCTCCCCTAGCCTTCAGGCTAGGGCACCCCTAGGCTTTAGGCTCCCCTAGGCTAAGGCTAGGGCTCCCCTAGCCTTCAGGCTAGGGCACCCCTAGGCTTTAGGCTCCCCTAGGCTAAGGCTAGGGCTCCCCTAGCCTTCAGGCTAGGGCACCCCTAGGCTTTAGGCTCCCCTAGGCTAAGTCTAGGGCTCCACTAGCCTTCAGGTTCGGGCACCCCTAGGCTTTAGGCTCCCCTAGGCTAAGGCTAGGGCTCCCCTAGCCTTCAGGCTCGGACACCCCTAGGCTTTAGGCTCCCCTAGGCTAAGGCTAGGGCTCCCCTAGCCTTCAGGCTCGGGCACCCCTAGGCTTTAGGCTCCCCTAGGCTAAGGCTTGGGCTCCGCTAGCCTTCAGGCTCGGGCACCCCTAGGCTTTAGGCTCCCCTAGGCTAAGGCTAGGGCTCCCCTAGCCTTCAGGCTAGGGCACCCCTAGGCTAGGCTCCCCTAGGCTAAGGCTAGGGCTCCCCTAGCCTTCAGGCTAGGGCGCCCCTAGGCTTTAGGCTCCCCTAGGCTAAGGCTAGGGCTCCGCTAGCCTTCAGGCTAGGGCACCCCTAGGCTTTAGGCTCCCCTAGGCTAAGGCTAGGGCTCCCCTAGCCTTCAGTCTAGGGCAC
Source organism: Tenrec ecaudatus (assembly GCF_050624435.1). Classification (NCBI taxonomy): domain Eukaryota; kingdom Metazoa; phylum Chordata; class Mammalia; order Afrosoricida; family Tenrecidae; genus Tenrec; species Tenrec ecaudatus. The sequence continues at coordinate 5,547 of NW_027457607.1, forward strand.
CCCTAGGCTTTAGGCTCCCCTAGGCTAAGGCTAGGGCTCCCCTAGCCTTCAGGCTAGGGCACCCTTAGGCTTTAGGCTCCCCTAGGCTAAGGCTAGGGCTCCCCTAGCCTTCAGGCTAGGGCACCCCTAGGCTTTAGGCTCCCCTAGGCTAAGGCTAGGGCTCCCCTAGCCTTCAGGCTAGGGCAACCCTAGGCTTTAGGCTCCCCTAGGCTAAGGCTAGGGCTCCCCTAGCCTTCAGGCTAGGGCACCCCTAGGCTTTAGGCTCCCCTAGGCTAAGGCTAGGGCTCCCCTAGCCTTCAGGCTAGGGCACACCTAGGCTTTAGGCTCCCCTAGGCTAAGGCTAGGGCTCCCCTAGCCTTCAGGCAAGGGTACCCCTAGGCTTTAGGCTCCTCTAGGCTAAGGCTAGGGCTCCCCTAGCCTTCAGGCTAGGGCTCCCCTAGGTTTTAGGCTCCCCTAGGCTAAGGCTAGGGCTCCCCTAGGCTAAGGCTAGGGCTCCCCTAGCCTTCAGGCTAGGGCACCCCTAGGTTTTAGGCTCCCCTAGGCTAAGGCTAGAGCTCCCCTAGCCTTCAGGCTAGGGCACCCCTAGGTTTTAGGGTCCCCTAGGCTAAGGCTAGGACTCCCCTAGCGTTCAGGCTACGGCACCCCTAGGCTTTAGGCTCCCCTAGGCTAAGGCTAGGGCTCCCCTAGCCTTCAGGCTAGGGCACCCCTAGGCTTTAGGCTAGGGCTCCCCTAGGCTAAGGCTAGGGCTCCCCTAGCCTTCAGGCTAGGGCACCCCTAGGCTTTAGGCTCCCCTAGGCTAAGGCTAGGGCTCCCCTAGCCTTCAGGCTAGGGCACCCCTAGGCTTTACGCTAGGGCTCCCCTAGGCTAAGGCTAGGGCTCCCCTAGCCTTCAGGCTAGGGCACCCCTAGGCTTTAGGCTCCCCTACGCTAAGGCTAGGGCTCCCCTAGCCTTCAGGCTAGGGCACCCCTAGGCTTTAGGCTAGGGCTCCCCTAGGCTAAGCCTAGGGCTCCCCTACCCTTCAGGCTAGGGCACCCCTAGGCTTTAGGCTCCCCTAGGCTAAGGCTAGGGCTCCCCTAGCCTTCAGGCTAGGGCACCCCTAGGCTTTAGGCTAGGGCTCCCCTAGGCTAAGGCTAGGGCTCCCCTAGCCTTCAGGCTAGGGCACCCCTAGGCTTTAGGCTCCCCTAGGCTAAGGCTAGGGCTCCCCTAGCCTTCAGGCTAGGGCACCCCTAGGCTTTAGGCTCCCCTAGGCTAAGGCTAGGGCTCCCCTAGCCTTCAGGCTAGGGCACCACTAGGCTTTAGGCTCCCCTAGGCTAAGGCTAGGGCTCCCCTAGCCTTCAGGCTAGGGCACCCCTAGGATTTAGGCTCCTCTAGGCTAAGGCTAGGGCTCCCCTCGCCTTCAGGCTAGGGCACCCCTAGGCTTTAGGCTCCCGTAGGCTAAGGCTAGGGCTCCCCTAGCCTTCAGGCCTGGGCAGCCCTAGGCTTTAGGCTCCCCTAGGCTAAGGCTAGGGCTCCACTAGCCTTCAGGCTAGGGCACCCCTAGGCTTTAGGCTCCCCTAGGCTAAGGCTAGGGCTCCCCTAGGCTAAGGCTAGGGCTCCCCTAGCCATCAGGCTAGGGCACCCCTAGTCTTTAGGCTACCCTAGGCTAAGGTTAGGGCTCCCCTAGCCTTCAGGCTAGGGCACCCCTAGGCTTTAGGATCCCCTAGGCTAAGGCTAGGGCTCCCCTAGCCTTCAGGCTAGGGCACCCCTAGGCTTTAGGCTAGGGCTCCCCTAGGCTAAGGCTAGGGCTCCCCTAGCCTTCAGGCTAGGGCACCCCTAGGCTTTAGGCTCCCCTAGGCTAAGGCTAGGGCTCCCCTAGCCTTCAGGCTAGGGCACCCCTAGGCTTTACGCTAGGGCTCCCCTAGGCTAAGCTAGGGCTCCCCTAGCCTTCAGGCTAGGGCACCCCTAGGCTTTAGGCTCCCCTAGGCTAAGGCTAGGGCTCCCCTAGCCTTCAGGCTAGGGCACCCCTAGGCTTTAGGCTAGGGATCCCCTAGGCTAAGGCTAGGGCTCCCCTAGCCTTCAGGCTAGGGCACCCCTAGGCTTTAGGCTCCCCTAGACTAAGGCTAGGGCTCCCCTAGCCTTCAGGCTAGGGCACCCCTGGCTTTAGGCTAGGGCTCCCCTAGGCTAAGGCTAGGGCTCCCCTAGCCTTCAGGCTAGGGCAACCCTAGGCTTTAGGCTCCCCTAAGCTAAGGCTAGGGCTCCTCTAGCCTTCAGGCTAGGGCACCCCTAGGCTTTAGGCTCCCCTAGGCTAAGGCTAGGGCTCCCCTAGCCTTCAGGCTAGGGCACCCCTAGGCTTTAGCTCCGCTAGGCTAAGGCTAGGGCTCCCCTAGCCTTCAGGCTAGGGCACCCCTAGGCTTTAGGCTCCCCTAGGCTAATTCTAGGGCTCCCCTAGCCTTCAGGCTAGGGCACCCCTAGGCTTTAGGCTCACCTAGGCTAAGGCTAGGGCTCCCCTAGCCTTCAGGCTAGGGCACCCCTAGGCTTTAGGCTCGGGCTCCCCTAGGCTAAGGCTAGGGCTCCCCTAGCCTTCAGGCTAGGGCACCCCTAGGCTTTAGGCTCCCCTAGGCTGAGGCTAGGGCTCCCCTAGCCTTCAGGCTAGGGCACCCCTAGGCTTTAGGCTCCCCTAGGCTAAGGCTAGGGCTCCCCTAGCCTTCAGGCTAGGGCACCCCTAGGCTTTAGGCTCCCCTAGGCTAAGGCTAGGGCTCCCCTAGCCTTCAGGCTAGGGCACCCATAGGCTTTAGGCTCCCCTAGGCTAAGGCTAGGTCTCCCCTAGCCTTCAGGTTAGGGCACCCCTAGGCTTTAGGCTCCCCTAGGCTAAGGCTAGGGCTCCCCTAGCCTTCAGGCTCGGGCACCCCTAGGCTTTAGGCTCCCCTAGGCTAAGGCTAGGACTCCCCTAGCCTTCAGGCTCGGGCACCCCTAGGCTTTAGGCGCCCCTAGGCTAAGGCTACGGCTCCGCTAGCCTTCAGGCTCGGGCACCCCTAGGCTTTAGGCTCCCCTAGGCTAAGGCTAGGGCTCCCCTAGCCTTCAGACTAGGGCACCCCTAGGCTAGGCTCCCCTAGGCTAAGGATAGGGCTCCCTTAGCCTTCAGGCTAGGGCACCCCTAGGCTTTAGGCTCCCCTCGGCTAAGGCTAGGGCTCCCCTAGCCTTCAGGCTAGGGCACCCCTAGGCTTTAGGCTCCCCTAGGCTAAGGCTAGGGCTCCCCTAGCCTTCAGGCTAGGGCACCCCTAGGATTTAGGCTCCCCTAGGCTAAGGCTAGGGCTCCCCTAGCCTTCAGGCTAGGGCACCCCTAGGCTTTAGGCTCCCCTAGGCTAAGGCTAGGGCTCCCCTAGCCTTCAGGCTAGGGCACCCGTAGGCTTTAGGCTCCCCTAGGCTAAGGCTAGGGCTCCCCTAGCCTTCAGGTTCGGGCACCCCTAGGCTTTAGGCTCCCCTAGGCTAAGGCTAGGGCTCCCCTAGCCTTCAGGCTCGGGCACCCCTAGGCTTTAGGCTCCCCTAGGCTAAGGCTAGGGCTCCCCTAGCCTTCAGGCTAGGGCACCCCTAGGCTTTACGCTAGGGCTCCCCTAGGCTAAGCTAGGGCTCCCCTAGCCTTCAGGCTAGGGCACCCCTAGGCTTTAGGCTCCCCTAGGCTAAGGCTAGGGCTCCCCTAGCCTTCAGGCTAGGGCACCCCTAGGCTTTAGGCTAGGGATCCCCTAGGCTAAGGCTAGGGCTCCCCTAGCCTTCAGGCTAGGGCACCCCTAGGCTTTAGGCTCCCCTAGACTAAGGCTAGGGCTCCCCTAGCCTTCAGGCTAGGGCACCCCTGGCTTTAGGCTAGGGCTCCCCTAGGCTAAGGCTAGGGCTCCCCTAGCCTTCAGGCTAGGGCACCCCTAGGCTTTAGGCTCCCCTAGGCTAAGGCTAGGGCTCCTCTAGCCTTCAGGCTAGGGCACCCCTAGGCTTTAGGCTCCCCTAGGCTAAGGCTAGGGCTCCCCTAGCCTTCAGGCTAGGGCACCCCTAGGCTTTAGCTCCGCTAGGCTAAGGCTAGGGCTCCCCTAGCCTTCAGGCTAGGGCACCCCTAGGCTTTAGGCTCCCCTAGGCTAATGCTAGGGCTCCCCTAGCCTTCAGGCTAGGGCACACCTAGGCTTTAGGCTCACCTAGGCTAAGGCTAGGGCTCCCCTAGCCTTCAGGCTAGGGCACCCCTAGGCTTTAGGCTCGGGCTCCCCTAGGCTAAGGCTAGGGCTCCCCTAGCCTTCAGGCTAGGGCACCCCTAGGCTTTAGGCTTCCCTAGGCTAAGGCTAGGCCTCCCCTAGCCTTCAGGCTAGGGCACCCCTAGGCTTTAGGCTCCCCTAGACTAAGGCTAGGGCTCCCCTAGCCTTCAGGCTAGGGCACCCCTGGCTTTAGGCTAGGGCTCCCCTAGGCTAAGGCTAGGGCTCCCCTAGCCTTCAGGCTAGGGCAACCCTAGGCTTTAGGCTCCCCTAAGCTAAGGCTAGGGCTCCTCTAGCCTTCAGGCTAGGGCACCCCTAGGCTTTAGGCTCCCCTAGGCTAAGGCTAGGGCTCCCCTAGCCTTCAGGCTAGGGCACCCCTAGGCTTTAGCTCCACTAGGCTAAGGCTAGGGCTCCCCTAGCCTTCAGGCTAGGGCACCCCTAGGCTTTAGGCTCCCCTAGGCTAATTCTAGGGCTCCCCTAGCCTTCAGGCTAGGGCACCCCTAGGCTTTACGCTAGGGCTCCCCTAGGCTAAGCTAGGGCTCCCCTAGCCTTCAGGCTAGGGCACCCCTAGGCTTTAGGCTCCCCTAGGCTAAGGCTAGGGCTCCCCTAGCCTTCAGGCTAGGGCACCCCTAGGCTTTAGGCTAGGGATCCCCTAGGCTAAGGCTAGGGCTCCCCTAGCCTTCAGGCTAGGGCACCCCTAGGCTTTAGGCTCCCCTAGACTAAGGCTAGGGCTCCCCTAGCCTTCAGGCTAGGGCACCCCTGGCTTTAGGCTAGGGCTCCCCTAGGCTAAGGCTAGGGCTCCCCTAGCCTTCAGGCTAGGGCAACCCTAGGCTTTAGGCTCCCCTAGGCTAAGGCTAGGGCTCCTCTAGCCTTCAGGCTAGGGCACCCCTAGGCTTTAGGCTCCCCTAGGCTAAGGCTAGGGCTCCCCTAGCCTTCAGGCTAGGGCACCCCTAGGCTTTAGCTCCGCTAGGCTAAGGCTAGGGCTCCCCTAGCCTTCAGGCTAGGGCACCCCTAGGCTTTAGGCTCCCCTAGGCTAATGCTAGGGCTCCCCTAGCCTTCAGGCTAGGGCACACCTAGGCTTTAGGCTCACCTAGGCTAAGGCTAGGGCTCCCCTAGCCTTCAGGCTAGGGCACCCCTAGGCTTTAGGCTCGGGCTCCCCTAGGCTAAGGCTAGGGCTCCCCTAGCCTTCAGGCTAGGGCACCCCTAGGCTTTAGGCTCCCCTAGGCTGAGGCTAGGGCTCCCCTAGCCTTCAGGCTAGGGCACCCCTAGGCTTTAGGCTCCCCTAGGCTAAGGCTAGGGCTCCCCTAGCCTTCAGGCTAGGGCTCCCCTAGGCTTTAGGCTCCCCTAGGCTAAGGCTAGGGCTCCCCTAGCCTTCAGGCTAGGGCACCCATAGGCTTTAGGCTCCCCTAGGCTAAGGCTAGGTCTCCCCTAGCCTTCAGGCTAGGGCACCCCTAGGCTTTAGGCTCCCCTAGGCTAAGGCTAGGGCTCCCCTAGCCTTCAGGCTAGGGCACCCCTAGGCTTTAGGCTCCCCTAGGCTAAGGCTAGGGCTCCCCTAGCCTTCAGGCTCGGGCACCCCTAGGCTTTAGGCTCCCCTAGGCTAAGGCTAGGACTCCCCTAGCCTTCAGGCTCGGGCACCCCTAGGCTTTAGGCGCCCCTAGGCTAAGGCTAGGGCTCCGCTAGCCTTCAGGCTCGGGCACCCCTAGGCTTTAGGCTCCCCTAGGCTAAGGCTAGGGCTCCCCTAGCCTTCAGCCTAGGGCACCCCTAGGCTAGGCTCCCCTAGGCTAAGGATAGGGCTCCCCTAGCCTTCAGGCTAGGGCACCCCTAGGCTTTAGGCTCCCCTAGGCTAAGGCTAGGGCTCCCCTAGCCTTCAGGCTAGGGCACCCCTAGGCTTTAGGCTCCCCTAGGCTAAGGCTAGGGCTCCCCTAGCCTTCAGGCTAGGGCACCCCTAGGCTTTAGGCTCCCCTAGGCTAAGGCTAGGGCTCCCCTAGCCTTCAGGCTAGGGCACCCCTAGGCTTTAGGCTCCCCTAGGCTAAGGCTAGGGCTCCCCTAGCCTTCAGGCTAGGGCACCCCTAGGCTTTAGGCTCCCCTAGGCTAAGGCTAGGGCTCCCCTAGCCTTCAGGTTCGGGCACCCCTAGGCTTTAGGCTCCCCTAGGCTAAGGCTAGGGATCCCCTAGCCTTCAGGCTCGGGCACCCCTAGGCTTTAGGCTCCCCTAGGCTAAGGCTAGGGCTCCCCTAGCCTTCAGGCTCGGGCACCCCTAGGCTTTAGGCTCCCCTAGGCTAAGGCTTGGGCTCCGCTAGCCTTCAGGCTCGGGCACCCCTAGGCTTTAGGCTCCCCTAGGCTAAGGCTAGGGCTCCCCTAGCCTTCAGGCTAGGGCACCCCTAGGCTAGGCTCCCCTAGGCTAAGGCTAGGGCTCCCCTAGCCTTCAGGCTAGGGCGCCCCTAGGCTTTAGGCTCCCCTAGGCTAAGGCTAGGGCTCCCCTAGCCTTCAGGCTCGGGCACCCCTAGGCTTTAGGATCCCCTAGGCTAAGGCTAGGGCTCCTCTAGCCTTCAGGCTCGGGCACCCCTAGGCTTTAGGCGCCCCTAGGCTAAGGCTAGGGCTCCGCTAGCCTTCAGGCTCGGGCACCCCTAGGCTTTAGGCTCCCCTAGGCTAAGGCTAGGGCTCCCCTAGCCTTCAGACTAGGGCACCCCTAGGCTAGGCTCCCCTAGGCTAAGGATAGGGCTCCCCTAGCCTTCAGGCTAGGGCACCCCTAGGCTTTAGGCTCCCCTCGGCTAAGGCTAGGGCTCCCCTAGCCTTCAGGCTAGGGCACCCCTAGGCTTTAGGCTCCCCTAGGCTAAGGCTAGGGCTCCCCTAGCCTTCAGGCTAGGGCACCCCTAGGCTTTAGGCTCCCCTAGGCTAAGGCTAGGGCTCCCCTAGCCTTCAGGCTAGGGCACCCCTAGGCTTTAGGCTCCCCTAGGCTAAGGCTAGGGCTCCCCTAGCCTTCAGGCTAGGGCACCCGTAGGCTTTAGGCTCCCCTAGGCTAAGGCTAGGGCTCCCCTAGCCTTCAGGTTCGGGCACCCCTAGGCTTTAGGCTCCCCTAGGCTAAGGCTAGGGCTCCCCTAGCCTTCAGGCTCGGGCACCCCTAGGCTTTAGGCTCCCCTAGGCTAAGGCTAGGGCTCCCCTAGCCTTCAGGCTCGGGCACCCCTAGGCTTTAGGCTCCCCTAGGCTAAGGCTTGGGCTCCGCTAGCCTTCAGGCTCGGGCACCCCTAGGCTTTAGGCTCCCCTAGGCTAAGGCTAGGGCTCCCCTAGCCTTCAGGCTAGGTCACCCCTAGGCTAGGCTCCCCTAGGCTAAGGCTAGGGCTCCCCTAGCCTTCAGGCTAGGGCGCCCCTAGGCTTTAGGCTCCCCTAGGCTAAGGCTAGGGCTCCCCTAGCCTTCAGGCTAGGGCACCCCTAGGCTTTAGGCTCCCCTAGGCTAAGGCTAGGGCTCCCCTAGCCTTCAGGCTAGTGCACCCCTAGGCTTTAGGCTCCCCTAGGCTAAGGCTAGGGCTCCCCTAGCCTTCAGGCTAGGGCACCCCTAGGCTTTAGGCTAGGGCTCCCCTAGGCTAAGGCTAGGGCTCCCCTAGCCTTCAAGCTAGGGTACCCCTAGGCTTTAGGCTCCTCTAGGCTAAGGCTAGGGCTCCCCTAGCCTTCAGGCTAGGGCTCCCCTAGGCTTTAGGCTCCCCTAGGCTAAGGCTAGGGCTCCCCTAGGCTAAGGCTAGGGCTCCCCTAGCCTTCAGGCTAGGGCACCCCTAGGTTTTAGGCTCCCCTAGGCTAAGGCTAGGGCTCCCCTAGCCTTCAGGCTAGGGCACCCCTAGGCTTTAGGGTCCCCTAGGCTAAGGCTAGGGCTCCCCTAGCCTTCAGGCTAGGGCACCCCTAGGCTTTAGGCTAGGGCTCCCCTAGGCTAAGGCTAGGGCTCCCCTAGCCTTCAGGCTAGGGCACCCCTAGGCTTTAGGCTCCCCTAGGCTAAGGCTAGGGCTCCCCTAGCCTTCAGGCTAGGGCACCCCTAGGCTTTACGCTAGGGCTCCCCTAGGCTAAGGCTAGGGCTCCCCTAGCCTTCAGGCTAGGGCACCCCTAGGCTTTAGGCTCCCCTAGGCTAAGGCTAGGGCTCCCCTAGCCTTCAGGCTAGGGCACCCCTATGCTTTAGGCTAGGGCTCCCCTAGGCTAAGACTAGGGCTCCCCTACCCTTCAGGTTAGGGCACCCCTAGGCTTTAGGCTCCCATAGGCTAAGGCTAGGGCTCCCCTAGCCTTCAGGCTAGGGCACCCCTAGGCTTTAGGCTAGGGCTCCCCTAGGCTAAGGCTAGGGTTCCCCTAGCCTTCAGGCTAGGGCACCCCTAGGCTTTAGGCTAGCGCTCCCCTAGGCTAAGGCTAGGGCTCCCATAGCCTTCAGGCTAGGGCACCGCTAGGCTTTAGGCTCCCCTAGGCTAAGGCTAGGGCTCCCCTAGCCTTCAGGCTAGGGCACCCCTAGGCTTTAGGTTAGGGCTCCCCTAGGCTAAGGCTAGGGCTCCCCTAGCCTTCAGGCTAGGGCACCCCTAGGCTTTAGGCTCCCCTAGGCTAAGGCTAGGGCTTCCCTAGCCTTCAGGCTAGGGCACCCCTAGGCTTTAGGCTGGGCTCCCCTAGGCTAAGGCTAGGGCTCCCCTAGCCTTCAGGCTAGGGCACCTGTAGGCCTTAGGCTCCCCTAGGCTAAGGCTAGGGCTCCCCTAGCCTTCAGGCTAGGGCACCCCTAGGCTTTAGGCTAGGGCTCCCCTAGGCTAAGGCTAGGGCTCCCCTAGCCTTCAGGCTAGGGCACCCCTAGGCTTTAGGCACCCCTAGGCTAAGGCTAGGGCTCCCCTAGCCTTCAGGGTAGGGCACCCCTAGGCTTTAGGCTCCCCTAGGCTAAGGCTAGGGCTCCCCTAGCCTACAGGCTAGGGCACCCATAGGCTTTAGGCTCCGCTAGGCTAAGGCTAGGGATCCCCTAGCCTTCAGGCTAGGGCACCCCTAGGCTTTCGGCTCGGGCTCCCCTAGGCTAAGGCTAGGGCTCCCCTAGCCTTCAGGCTAGGGCACCCCTAGGCTTTAGGCTCCCCTAGGCTAAGGCTAGGGCTCCCCTAGCCTTCAGGCTAGGGCACCCCTAGGCTTTAGGCTCCCCTAGGCTAAGGCTAGGGCTCCCCTAGCCTTCAGACTAGGGCACCCCTAGGCTTTAGGCTCCCCTAGGCTAAGGCTAGGGCTCCCCTAGCCTTCAGGCGAGGGCACCCCTAGGCTTTAGGCTCCCCTAGGCTAAGGCTAGGGCTCCCCTAGCCTTCAGGCTAGGGCACCCCTAGGCTTTAGGCTCCCCTAGGCTAAGGCTAGGGCTCCCCTAGCCTTCAGGCTAGGGCACCCCTAGGCTTTAGGCTCCCCTAGGCTAAGGCTAGGGCTCCCCTAGCCTTCAGGCTAGGGCACCCCTAGGCTTTAGGCTCCCCTAGGCTAAGGCTAGGGCTCCCCTAGCCTTCAGGCTAGGGCACCCCTAGGCTTTAGGCTCCCCTAGGCTAAGGCTAGGGCTCCCCTAGCCTTCAGGCTAGGGCACCCCTAGGCTTTAGGCTCCCCTAGGCTAAGGCTAGGGCTCCCCTAACCTTCAGGCTAGGGCTCCCTTAGGCTTTAGGCTCCCCTAGGCTAAGGCTAGGGCTGCCCTAGGCTAAGGCTAGGGCTCCCCTACCCTTCAGGCTAGGGCACCCCTAGGTTTTAGGCTCCCCTAGGCTAAGGCTAGGGCTCCCCTAGCCTTCAGGCTAGGACACCCCTAGGCTTTAGGGTCCCCTAGGCTAAGGCTAGGGCTCCCCTAGCGTTCAGGCTACGGCACCCCTAGGCTTTAGGCTCCCCTAGGCTAAGGCTAGGGCTCCCCTAGCCTTCAGGCTAGGCACCCGTAGGCTTTAGGCTAGGGCTCCCCTAGGCTAAGGCTAGGGCTCCCCTAGCCTTCAGGCTAGGGCACCCCTAGGCTTTAGGCTAGGGCTCCCCTAGGCTAAGGCTAGGGCTCCCCTAGCCTTCAGGCTAGGGCACCCCTAGGCTTTAGGCTCCCCTAGGCTAAGGCTAGGGCTCCCCTAGCCTTCAGGCTAGGGCACCCCTAGGCTTTAGGCTAGGGCTCCCCTAGGCTAAGGCTAGGGCTCCCCTAGCCTTCAGGCTAGTGCACCCCTAGGCTTTAGGCTCCCCTAGGCTAAGGCTAGGGCTCCCCTAGCCTTCAGGCTAGGGCACCCCTATGCTTTAGGCTAGGGCTCCCCTAGGCTAAGGCTAGGGCTCCCCTAGCCTTCAGGCTAGGGCACCCCTAGGCTTTAGGTTCCCCTAGGCTAAGGCTAGGGCTCCCCTAGCCTTCAGGCTAGGGCACCCCTAGGCTTTAGGCTAGGGCTCCCCTAGGCTAAGGCTAGGGCTCCCCTAAACTTCAGGCTAGGGCACCCCTAGGCTTTAGGCTGGGCTCCCCTAGGCTAAGGCTAGGCCTCCCCTAGCCTTCAGGCTAGGGCACCCCTAGGCTTTAGGCTAGGGCTCCCCTAGGCTAAGGCTAGGGCTCCCCTAGCCTTCAGGCTAGGGCACCCCTAGGCTTTAGGCTCCCCTAGGCTAAGGCTAGGGCTCCCCTAGCCTTCAGGCTAGGGCACCCCTAGGCTTTAGGCTCCCCTAGGCTAAGGCTAGGGCTCCCCTAGCCTTCAGGCTAGGGCACCCCTAGGCTTTAGGCTAGGGCTCCCCTAGGCTAAGGCTAGGGCTCCCCTAGCCTTCAGGCTAGGGCACCCCTAGGCTTTAGGCTAGGGCTCCCCTAGGCTAAGGCTAGGGCTCCCCTAGCCTTCAGGCTAGGGCACCCCTAGGCTTTAGGCTCCCCTAGGCCAAGGCTAGGGCTCCCCTAGCCTTCAGCCTAGGGCACCCCTAGGCTTTAGGCTCCCCTAGGCTAAGGCTAGGGCTCCCCTAGCCTTCAGGCTAGGGCACCCCTAGGCTTTAGGCTAGGGCTCCCCTAGGCTAAGGCTAGGGCTCCCCTAACCTTCAGGCTAGGGCACCCCTAGGCTTTAGGCTAGGGCTCCCCTAGGCTAAGGCTAGGGCTCCTCTAGCCTTCAGGCTAGGGCAACCCTAGGCTTTAGGTTAGGACTCCCCTAGGCTAATGCTAGGGCTCCCCTAGCCTTCAGGCTAGGGCACCTGTAGGCCTTAGGCTCCCCTAGGCTAAGGCTAGGGCTCCCCTAGCCTTCAGGATAGGGCACCCCTAGGCTTTAGGCTAGGGCTCCCCTAGGCTAAGGCTAGGGCTCCCCTAGCATTCAGGCTAGGGCACCCCTAGGCTTTAGGCTCCCCTAGGCTAAGGCTAGGGCTCCCCTAGCCTTCAGGCTAGGGCACCCCTAGGCTTTAGGCTAGGGCTCCCCTAGGCTAAGGCTAGGGCTCCCCTAGCCTTCAGGCTAGGGTACCCCTAGGCTTTAGGCTCCCCTAGGCTAAGGCTAGGGCTCCCCTAGCCTTCAGGCTAGGTCACCCCTAGGCTTTAGGCTCCCCTAGGCTAAGGCTAGGGCTCCCCTAGCCTTCAGGCTAGGGCACCCCTAGGCTTTAGGCTACGGCTCCCCTAGGCTAAGGCTAGGGCTCCCCTAGCCTTCAGTCTAGGGCACCCCTAGGCTTTAGGCTCCCCTAGGTTAAGGCTAGGGCTCCCCTAGCCTTCAGACTAGGGCAAACCTAGGCTTTAGGCTAGGGCTCCCCTAGGCTAAGGCTAGGGCTCCCCTAGCCTTCAGGCTAGGGCACCCCTACGCTTTAAGCTCCCCTAGACTAAGGCTAGGGCTCCCCTAGCCTGAAGGCTAGTGCACCCCTAGGCTTTAGGCTAGGGCTCCCCTAGGCTAAGGCTAGGGCTCCCCTAACCTTCAGGCTAGGGCACCCCTAGGCTTTAGGCTAGGGCTCCCCTAGGCTAAGGCTAGGGCTCCTCTAGCCTTCAGGCTAGGGCAACCCTAGGCTTTAGGTTAGGACTCCCCTAGGCTAAGGCTAGGGCTCCCCTAGCCTTCAGGCTAGGGCACCTGTAGGCCTTAGGCTCCCCTAGGCTAAGGCTAGGGCTCCCCTAGCCTTCAGGATAGGGCACCCCTAGGCTTTAGGCTAGGGCTCCCCTAGGCTAAGGCTAGGGCTCCCCTAGCATTCAGGCTAGGGCACCCCTAGGCTTTAGGCTCCCCTAGGCTAAGGCTAGGGCTCCCCTAGCCTTCAGGCTAGGGCACCCCTAGGCTTTAGGCTAGGGCTCCCCTAGGCTAAGGCTAGGGCTCCCCTAACCTTCAGGCTAGGGTACCCCTAGGCTTTAGGCTCCCCTAGGCTAAGGCTAGGGCTCCCCTAGCCTTCAGGCTAGGGCACCCCTAGGCTTTAGGCTCCCCTAGGCTAAGGCTAGGGCTCCCCTAGCATTCAGGCTAGGGCACCCCTAGGCTTTAGGCTAGGGCTCCCCTAGGCTAAGGCTAGGGCTCCCCTAGCCTTCAGGCTAGGGCACCCCTAGGCTTTAGGCTCCCCTAGGCTAAGGCTAGGGCTCCCCTAGCCTTCAGGCTAGGGCACCCCTAGGCTTTAGGCTAGGGCTCCCCTAGCTAAGGCTAGGGCTCCTCTAACCTTCAGGCTAGGGCAACCCTAGGCTTTAGGTTAGGACTCCCCTAGGCTAAGGCTAGGGCTCCCCTAGCCTTCAGGCTAGGGCACCTGTAGGCCTTAGGCTCCCCTAGGCTAAGGCTAGGGCTCCCCTAGCCTTCAGGATAGGGCACCCCTAGGCTTTAGGCTAGGGCTCCCCTAGGCTAAGGCTAGGGCTCCCCTAGCATTCAGGCTAGGGCACCCCTAGGCTTTAGGCTCCCCTAGGCTAAGGCTAGGGCTCCCCTAGCCTTCAGGCTAGGGCACCCCTAGGCTTTAGGCTAGGGCTCCCCTAGGCTAAGGCTAGGGCTCCCCTAGCCTTCAGGCTAGGGTACCCCTAGGCTTTAGGCTCCCCTAGGCTAAGGCTAGGGCTCCCCTAGCCTTCAGGCTAGGGCACCCCTAGGCTTTAGGCTCCCCTAGGCTAAGGCTAGGGCTCCCCTAGCCTTCAGGCTAGGGCACCCCTAGGCTTTAGGCTACGGCTCCCCTAGGCTAAGGCTAGGGCTCCCCTAGCCTTCAGTCTAGGGCACCCCTAGGCTTTAGGCTCCCCTAGGTTAAGGCTAGGGCTCCCCTAGCCTTCAGACTAGGGCAAACCTAGGCTTTAGGCTAGGGCTCCCCTAGGCTAAGGCTAGGGCTCCCCTAGCCTTCAGGCTAGGGCACCCCTAGGCTTTAAGCTCCCCTAGACTAAGGCTAGGGCTCCCCTAGCCTGAAGGCTAGTGCACCCCTAGGCTTTAGGCTAGGGCTCCCCTAGGCTAAGGCTAGGGCTCCCCTAGCCTACAGTCTAGGGCACTCCTAGGCTTTAGGCTTTAGGCTCGGGCTCCCCTAGGCTAAGGCTAGGGCTCCCCTAGCCTTCAGGCTAGGGCACCCCTAGGCTTTATGCTCCCCTAGGCTAAGGCTAGGGCTCCCCTAGCCTTCAGGCTAGGGCACCCCTAGGCTTTAGGCTCGGGCTACCCTAGGCTAAGGCTAGGGCTCCCCTAGCCTTTCAGGCTAGGGCACCCCTAGGCTTTAGGCTCCCCTAGGCTAAGGCTAGGGCTCCCCTAGCCTTCAGGATAGGGCACCCCTAGGCTTTAGGCTCCCCTAGGCTAAGGCTAGGGCTCCCCTAGCCTTCAGGCTAGCGCACCCCTAGGCTTTAGGCTCCACTAGGCTAAGGCTAGGCCTACCCTAGCCTTCAGGCTAGGGCACCCCTAGGCTTTAGGCTCCCCTAGGCTAAGGCTAGGGCTCCCCTAGCCTTCAGGCTAGGGCACCCCTAGGCTTTAGGTTCCCCTAGGCTAAGGCTAGGGCTCCCCTAGCCTTCAGGCTAGGGCACCCCTAGGCTTTAGGCTCCCCTAGGCTAAGGCTAGGGCTCCCCTAGCCTTCAGGCTAGGGCTCCCCTAGGCTTTAGGCTCCCCTAGGCTAAGGCTAGGGCTCCCCTAGGCTAAGGCTAGGCCTCCCCTAGCCTTCAGGCTAGGGCACCCCTAGGTTTTAGGCTCCCCTAGGCTAAGGCTAGGGCTCCCCTAGCCTTCAGGCTAGGGCACCCCTAGGCTTTAGGGTCCCCTAGGCTAAGGCTAGGGCTCCCCTAGCGTTCAGGCTACGGCACCCCTAGGCTTTAGGCTCCCCTAGGCTAAGGCTAGGGCTCCCCTAGGCTAAGGCTAGGGCTCCCCTAGCCTTCAGGCTAGGGAACCCCTAGGCTTTAGGCTCCCCTAGGCTAAGGCTAGGGCTCCCCTAGCCTTCAGGCTAGGGCACCCCTAGGCTTTAGGCTCGGGCTCCCCTAGGCTAAGGCTAGGGCTCCCCTAGCCTTCAGGCTAGGGCACCCCTAGGCTTTAGGCTCCCCTAGGCTAAGGCTAGGGCTCCCCTAGCCTTCAGGCTAGGGAACCCCTAGGCTTTAGGCTCGGGCTCCCTTAGGCTAAGGCTAGGGCTCCCCTAGCCTTCAGGATAGGGCACCCCTAGGCTTTAGGCTAGGGCTCCCCTAGGCTAAGGCTAGGGCTCCCCTAGCCTTCAGGCTAGGGCACCCCTAGGCTTTAGGCTCCCCTAGGCTAAGGCTAGGGCTCCCCTAGCCTTCAGTCTAGGGCACCCCTAGGCTTTAGGCTAGGGCTCCCCTAGGCTAAGGCTAGGGCTCCCCTAGCCTTCAGGCTAGGGCACCCCTAGGCTTTAGGCTCCCCTAGGCTAAGGCTAGGGCTCCCCTAGCCTTCAGGCTAGGGCACCCCTAGGCTTTAGGCTCCCCTAGGCTAAGGCTAGGGCTCCCCTAGCCTTCAGGCTAGGGCACCCCCAGGCTTTAGGCTACGGCTCCCCTAGGCTAAGGCTAGGGCTCCCCTAGCCTTCAGTCTAGGGCACCCCTAGGCTTTAGGCTCCCCTAGGTTAAGGCTAGGGCTCCCCTAGCCTTCAGACTAGGGCAAACCTAGGCTTTAGGCTAGGGCTCCCCTAGGCTAAGGCTAGGGCTCCCCTAGCCTTCAGGCTAGGGCACCCCTAGGTTTTAGGCTCCCCTAGGCTAAGGCTAGGGCTCCCCTAGCCTTCAGGCTAGGGCACCCCTAGGCTTTAGGGTCCCCTAGGCTAAGGCTAGGGCTCCCCTAGCGTTCAGGCTACGGCACCCCTAGGCTTTAGGCTCCCCTAGGCTAAGGCTAGGGCTCCCCTAGGCTAAGGCTAGGGCTCCCCTAGCCTTCAGGCTAGGGAACCCCTAGGCTTTAGGCTCCCCTAGGCTAAGGCTAGGGCTCCCCTAGCCTTCAGGCTAGGGCACCCCTAGGCTTTAGGCTCGGGCTCCCCTAGGCTAAGGCTAGGGCTCCCCTAGCCTTCAGGCTAGGGCACCCCTAGGCTTTAGGCTCCCCTAGGCTAAGGCTAGGGCTCCCCTAGCCTTCAGGCTAGGGAACCCCTAGGCTTTAGGCTCGGGCTCCCTTAGGCTAAGGCTAGGGCTCCCCTAGCCTTCAGGATAGGGCACCCCTAGGCTTTAGGCTAGGGCTCCCCTAGGCTAAGGCTAGGGCTCCCCTAGCCTTCAGGCTAGGGCACCCCTAGGCTTTAGGCTCCCCTAGGCTAAGGCTAGGGCTCCCCTAGCCTTCAGGCTAGGGCACCCCTAGGCTTTAGGCTAGGGCTCCCCTAGGCTAAGGCTAGGGCTCCCCTAGCCTTCAGGCTAGGGCACCCCTAGGCTTTAGGCTCCCCTAGGCTAAGGCTAGGGCTCCCCTAGCCTTCAGGCTAGGGCACCCCTAGGCTTTAGGCTCCCCTAGGCTAAGGCTAGGGCTCCCCTAGCCTTCAGGCTAGGGCACCCCCAGGCTTTAGGCTACGGCTCCCCTAGGCTAAGGCTAGGGCTCCCCTAGCCTTCAGTCTTGGGCACCCCTAGGATTTAGGCTCCCCTAGGTTAAGGCTAGGGCTCCCCTAGCCTTCAGACTAGGGCAAACCTAGGCTTTAGGCTAGGGCTCCCCTAGGCTAAGGCTAGGGCTCCCCTAGCCTTCAGGCTAGGGCACCCCTAGGCTTTAGGCTAGGGCTCCCATAGGCTAAGGCTAGGGCTCCCCTAGCCTTCAGGCTAGGGAACCCCTAGGCTTTAGGCTTCCCTAGGCTAAGGCTAGGCCTCCCCTAGCCTTCAGGCTAGGGCACCCCTAGGCTTTAGGCTCGGGCTCCCCTAGGCTAAGGCTAGGGCTCCCCTAGCCTTCAGGCTAGGGCACCCCTAGGCTTTAGGCTCCCCTAGGCTAAGGCTAGGGCTCCCCTAGCCTTCAGGCTAGGGCACCCCTAGGCTTTAGGCTCGGGCTCCCCTAGGCTAAGGCTAGGGCTCCCCTAGCCTTCAGGCTAGGGCACCCCTAGGCTTTAGGCTCCCCTAGGCTAAGGCTAGGGCTCCCCTAGTCTTCAGGCTAGGGCACCCCTAGGCTTTAGGCTCCCCTAGGCTAAGGCTAGGGCTCCCCTAGCCTTCAGGCTAGGGCACCCCTAGGCTTTAGGCTCCCCTAGGCTAAGGCTAGGGCTCCCCTAGCCTTCAGGCTAGGGCTCCCCTAGGCTTTAGGCTCCCCTAGGCTAAGGCTAGGGCTCCCCTAGGCTAAGGCTAGGCCTTCCCTAGCCTTCAGGCTAGGGCACCCCTAGGTTTTAGGCTCCCCTAGGCTAAGGCTAGGGCTCCCCTAGCCTTCAGGCTAGGGCACCCCTAGGCTTTAGCGTCCCCTAGGCTAAGGCTAGGGCTCCCCTAGCGTTCAGGCTACGGCACCCCTAGGCTTTAGGCTCCCCTAGGCTAACGCTAGGGCTCCCCTAGCCTTCAGGCTAGGGCACCCCTAGGCTTTAGGCTAGGGCTGCCCTAGGCTAAGGCTAGGGCTCCCCTAGCCTTCAGGCTAGGGAACCCCTAGGCTTTAGGCTTCCCTAGGCTAAGGCTAGGCCTCCCCTAGCCTTCAGGCTAGGGCACCCCTAGGCTTTAGGCTCGGGCTCCCCTAGGCTAAGGCTAGGGCTCCCCTAGCCTTCAGGCTAGGGCACCCCTAGGCTTTAGGCTCCCCTAGGCTAAGGCTAGGGCTCCCCTAGCCTTCAGGCTATGGCGCCCCTAGGCTTTAGGCTCCCCTAGGCTAAGTCTAGGGCTCCCCTAGCCTTCAGGCTAGGGCACCCCTAGGCTTTAGGCTAGGGCTCCCCTAGGCTAAGGCTAGGGCTCCCCTAGCCTTCAGGCTAGGGCTCCCCTAGGCTTTAGGCTCCCCTAGGCTAAGGCTAGGGCTCCCCTAGGCTAAGGCTAGGCCTCCCCTAGCCTTCAGGCTAGGGCACCCCTAGGTTTTAGGCTCCCCTAGGCTAAGGCTAGGGCTCCCCTAGCCTTCAGGCTAGGGCACCCCTAGGCTTTAGGCTCCCCTAGGCTCTGGCTAGGGCTCCCCTAGCCTTCAGGCTAGGGCACCCCTAGGCTTTAGGCTCCCCTAGGCTAAGGCTAGGGCTCCCCTAGCCTTCAGGCTAGGGCACCCCTAGGCTTTAGGCTCCCCTAGGCTAAGGCTAGGGCTCCCCTAGCCTTCAGGCTAGGGCACCCCTAGGCTTTAGGCTCCCCTAGGCTAAGGCTAGGGCTCCCCTAGCCTTCAGGCTAGGGCTCCCCTAGGCTTTAGGCTCCCCTAGGCTAAGGCTAGGGCTCCCCTAGGCTAAGGCTAGGCCTCCCCTAGCCTTCAGGTTAGGGCACCCCTAGGTTTTAGGCTCCCCTAGGCTAAGGCTAGGGCTCCCCTAGCGTTCAGGCTACGGCACCCCTAGGCTTTAGGCTCCCCTAGGCTAAGGCTAGAGCTCCCCTAGCCTTCAGGCTAGGGCACCCCTAGGCTTTAGGCTAGGGCTCCCCTAGGCTAAGGCTAGGGCTCCCCTAGCCTTCAGGCTAGGGAACCCCTAGGCTTTAGGCTTCCCTAGGCTAAGGCTAGGCCTCCCCTAGCCTTCAGGCTAGGGCACCCCTAGGCTTTAGGCTCGGGCTCCCCTAGGCTAAGGCTAGGGCTCCCCTAGCCTTCAGGCTAGGGCACCCCTAGGCTTTAGGCTCCCCTAGGCTAAGGCTAGGGCTCCCCTAGCCTTCAGGCTAGGGCACCCCTAGGCTTTAGGCTCGGGCTCCCCTAGGCTAAGGCTAGGGCTCCCCTAGCCTTCAGGCTAGGGCACCCCTAGGCTTTAGGCTCCCCTAGGCTAAGGCTAGGGCTCCCCTAGCCTTCAGGCTAGGGCACCCCTAGGCTTTAGGCTAGGGCTCCCCTAGGCTAAGGCTAGGGCTCCCCTAGCCTTCAGGCTAGGGAACCCCTAGGCTTTAGGCTTCCCTAGGCTAAGGCTAGGCCTCCCCTAGCCTTCAGACTAGGGCACCCCTAGGCTTTAGGCTCGGGCTCCCCTAGGCTAAGGCTAGGGCTCCCCTAGCCTTCAGGCTAGGGCACCCCTAGGCTTTAGGCTCCCCTAGGCTAAGGCTAGGGCTCCCCTAGCCTTCAGGCTAGGGCACCCCTAGGCTTTAGGCTCGGGCTCCCCTAGGCTAAGGCTAGGGCTCCCCTAGCCTTCAGGCTAGGGCACCCCTAGGCTTTAGGCTCCCCTAGGCTAAGGCTAGGGCTCCCCTAGCCTTCAGGCTAGGGCACCCCTAGGCTTTAGGCTCCCCTAGGCTAAGGCTAGGGCTCCCCTAGCCTTCAGGCTAGGGCACCCCTAAGCTTTAGGCTCCCCTAGGCTAAGGCTAGGGCTCCCCTAGCCTTCAGGCTAGGGCTCCCCTAGGCTTTAGGCTCCCCTAGGCTAAGGCTAGGGCTCCCCTAGGCTAAGGCTAGGCCTTCCCTAGCCTTCAGGCTAGGGCACCCCTAGGTTTTAGGCTCCCCTAGGCTAAGCCTAGGGCTCCCCTAGCCTTCAGGCTAGGGCACCCCTAGGCTTTAGGGTCCCCTAGGCTAAGGCTAGGGCTCCCCTAGCGTTCAGGCTACGGCACCCCTAGGCTTTAGGCTCCCCTAGGCTAACGCTAGGGCTCCCCTAGCCTTCAGGCTAGGGCACCCCTAAGCTTTAGGCTAGGGCTCCCCTAGGCTAAGGCTAGGGCTCCCCTAGCCTTCAGGCTAGGGCACCCCTAGGCTTTAGGCTCCCCTAGGCTAAGGCTAGGGCTCCCCTAGCCTTCAGGCTAGGGCACCCCAAGGCTTTACGCTAGTGCTCCCCTAGGCTAAGGCTAGGGCTCCCCTAGCCTTCAGGCTAGGGCACCCCTAGGCTTTAGGCTCCCCTAGGCTAAGGCTAGGGCTCCCCTAGCCTTCAGGCTAGGGCACCCCTAGGCTTTAGGCTAGGGCTCCCCTAGGCTAAGGCTAGGGCTCCCCTAGCCTTCAGGCTAGGGCACCCCTAGGCTTTAGGCTCCCCTAGGCTAAGGCTAGGGCTCCCCTAGCCTTCAGGCTAGGGCACCCCTATGCTTTAGGCTAGGGCTCCCCTCGGCTAAGGCTAGGGCTCCCCTAGACTTCAGGCTATGGCGCCCCTAGGCTTTAGGCTCCCCTAGGCTAAGTCTAGGGCTCCCCTAGCCTTCAGGCTAGGGCACCCCTAGGCTTTAGGCTAGGGCTCCCCTAGGCTAAGGCTAGGGCTCCCCTAGCCTTCAGGCTAGGGCTCCCCTAGGCTTTAGGCTCCCCTAGGCTAAGGCTAGGGCTCCCCTAGGCTAAGGCTAGGCCTCCCCTAGCCTTCAGGCTAGGGCACCCCTAGGTTTTAGGCTCCCCTAGGCTAAGGCTAGGGCTCCCCTAGCCTTCAGGCTAGGGCACCCCTAGGCTTTAGGGTCCCCTGGGCTAAGGCTAGGGCTCCCCTAGCGTTCAGGCTACGGAACCCCTAGGCTTTAGGCTCCCCTAGGCTAAGGCTAGGGCTCCCCTAGGCTAAGGCTAGGGCTCCCCTAGCCTTCAGGCTAGGGAACCCCTAGGCTTTAGGCTCCCCTAGGCTAAGGCTAGGGCTCCCCTAGCCTTCAGGCTAGGGCACCCCTAGGCTTTAGGCTCGGGCTCCCCTAGGCTAAGGCTAGGGCTCCCCTAGCCTTCAGGCTAGGGCACCCCTAGGCTTTAGGCTCCCCTAGGCTAAGGCTAGGGCTCCCCTAGCCTTCAGGCTAGGGAACCCCTAGGCTTTAGGCTCGGGCTCCCTTAGGCTAAGGCTAGGGCTCCCCTAGCCTTCAGGATAGGGCACCCCTAGGCTTTAGGCTAGGGCTCCCCTAGGCTAAGGCTAGGGCTCCCCTAGCCTTCAGGCTAGGGCACCCCTAGGCTTTAGGCTCCCCTAGGCTAAGGCTAGGGCTCCCCTAGCCTTCAGGCTAGGGCACCCCTAGGCTTTAGGCTAGGGCTCCCCTAGGCTAAGGCTAGGGCTCCCCTAGCCTTCAGGCTAGGGCACCCCTAGGCTTTAGGCTCCCCTAGGCTAAGGCTAGGGCTCCCCTAGCCTTCAGGCTAGGGCACCCCTAGGCTTTAGGCTCCCCTAAGCTAAGGCTAGGGCTCCCCTAGCCTTCAGGCTAGGGCACCCCCAGGCTTTAGGCTACGGCTCCCCTAGGCTAAGGCTAGGGCTCCCCTAGCCTTCAGTCTAGGGCACCCCTAGGCTTTAGGCTCCCCTAGGTTAAGGCTAGGGCTCCCCTAGCCTTCAGACTAGGGCAAACCTAGGCTTTAGGCTAGGGCTCCCCTAGGCTAAGGCTAGGGCTCCCCTAGCCTTCAGGCTAGGGCACCCCTAGGCTTTAGGCTCCCCTAGGATAAGGCTAGGGCTCCCCTAGCCTTCAGGCTAGGGCACCCCAAGGCTTTAGGCTCGGGCTCCCCTTTGCTAAGGCTAGGGCTCCCCTAGCCTTAAGGCTAGGGCACCCCTAGGCTTTAGGCTCCCCTAGGCTAAGGCTAGGGCTCCCCTAGCCTTCAGGCTAGGGCACCCCTAGGCTTTAGGCTCGGGCTCCCTTAGGCTAAGGCTAGGGCTCCCCTAGCCTTCAGGCTAGGGCACCCCTAGGCTTTAGGCTCCCCTTGGCTAAGGCTAGTGCTCCCCTAGCCTTCAGGCTAGGGCACCCCTAGGCTTTAGGCTAGGGCTCCCCTAGGCTAAGGCTAGGGCTCCCCTAGCCTTCAGGCTAGGGCACCTGTAGGCCTTAGGCTCCCGTAGGCTAAGGCTCGGGCTCCCCTAGCCTTCAGGCTAGGGCACCCCTAGGCTTTAGGCTAGGGCTCCCCTAGGCTAAGGCTAGGGCTCCCCTAGCCTTCAGGCTAGGGCACCCCTAGGCTTTAGGCTACGGCTCCCCTTGGCTAAGGCTAGGGCTCCCCTAGCCTTCAGTCTAGGGCACCCCTAGGCTTTAGGCTCCCCTAGGCTAAGGCTAGGGCTGCCCTAGCCTTCAGACTAGGGCAAACCTAGGCTTTAGGCTAGGGCTCCCCTAGGCTAAGGCTAGGGCTCCCCTAGCCTTCAGGCTAGGGCACCCCTAGGCTTTAGGCTCCCCTAGGCTAAGGCTAGGTCTCCCCTAGCCTTCAGGCTAGGGCACCCCTAGGCTTTAGTCTCCCCTAGGCTAAGGCTAGGGCTCCCCTAGCCTTCAGGCTAGGGCACCCCTAGGCTTTAGGCTCCCCTAGGCTAAGGCTAGGGCTCCCCTAGCCTTCAGGCTAGGGCACCCCTAGGCTTTAGGCTCCCCTAGGCTCTGGCTAGGGCTCCCCTAGCCTTCAGGCTAGGGCACCCCTAGGCTTTAGGCTCCCCTAGGCTAAGGCTAGGGCTCCCCTAGCCTTCAGGCTAGGGCACCCCTAGGCTTTAGGCTCCCCTAGGCTAAGGCTAGGGCTCCCCTAGCCTTCAGGCTAGGGCACCCCTAGGCTTTAGGCTCCCCTAGGCTAAGGCTAGGGCTCCCCTAGCCTTCAGGCTAGGGCTCCCCTAGGCTTTAGGCTCCCCTAGGCTAAGGCTAGGGCTCCCCTAGGCTAAGGCTAGGCCTCCCCTAGCCTTCAGGTTAGGGCACCCCTAGGTTTTAGGCTCCCCTAGGCTAAGGCTAGGGCTCCCCTAGCGTTCAGGCTACGGCACCCCTAGGCTTTAGGCTCCCCTAGGCTAAGGCTAGAGCTCCCCTAGCCTTCAGGCTAGGGCACCCCTAGGCTTTAGGCTAGGGCTCCCCTAGGCTAAGGCTAGGGCTCCCCTAGCCTTCAGGCTAGGGAACCCCTAGGCTTTAGGCTTCCCTAGGCTAAGGCTAGGCCTCCCCTAGCCTTCAGGCTAGGGCACCCCTAGGCTTTAGGCTCGGGCTCCCCTAGGCTAAGGCTAGGGCTCCCCTAGCCTTCAGGCTAGGGCACCCCTAGGCTTTAGGCTCCCCTAGGCTAAGGCTAGGGCTCCCCTAGCCTTCAGGCTAGGGCACCCCTAGGCTTTAGGCTCGGGCTCCCCTAGGCTAAGGCTAGGGCTCCCCTAGCCTTCAGGCTAGGGCACCCCTAGGCTTTAGGCTCCCCTAGGCTAAGGCTAGGGCTCCCCTAGCCTTCAGGCTAGGGCACCCCTAGGCTTTAGGCTCCCCTAGGCTAAGGCTAGGGATCCCCTAGCCTTCAGGCTAGGGCACCCCTAGGCTTTAGGCTCCCCTAGGCTAAGGCTAGGGCTCCCCTAGCCTTCAGGCTAGGGCTCCCCTAGGCTTTAGGCTCCCCTAGGCTAAGGCTAGGGCTCCCCTAGGCTAAGGCTAGGCCTTCCCTAGCCTTCAGGCTAGGGCACCCCTAGGTTTTAGGCTCCCCTAGGCTAAGGCTAGGGCTCCCCTAGCCTTCAGGCTAGGGCACCCCTAGGCTTTAGCGTCCCCTAGGCTAAGGCTAGGGCTCCCCTAGCGTTCAGGCTACGGCACCCCTAGGCTTTAGGCTCCCCTAGGCTAACGCTAGGGCTCCCCTAGCCTTCAGGCTAGGGCACCCCTAGGCTTTAGGCTAGGGCTCCCCTAGGCTAAGGCTAGGGCTCCCCTAGCCTTCAGGCTAGGGAACCCCTAGGCTTTAGGCTTCCCTAGGCTAAGGCTAGGCCTCCCCTAGCCTTCAGGCTAGGGCACCCCTAGGCTTTAGGCTCGGGCTCCCCTAGGCTAAGGCTAGGGCTCCCCTAGCCTTCAGGCTAGGGCACCCCTAGGCTTTAGGCTCCCCTAGGCTAAGGCTAGGGCTCCCCTAGCCTTCAGGCTAGGGCACCCCTAGGCTTTAGGCTCGGGCTCCCCTAGGCTAAGGCTAGGGCTCCCCTAGCCTTCAGGCTAGGGCACCCCTAGGCTTTAGGCTCCCCTAGGCTAAGGCTAGGGCTCCCCTAGCCTTCAGGCTAGGGCACCCCTAGGCTTTAGGCTCCCCTAGGCTAAGGCTAGGGCTCCCCTAGCCTTCAGGCTAGGGCACCCCTAGGCTTTAGGCTCCCCTAGGCTAAGGCTAGGGCTCCCCTAGCCTTCAGGCTAGGGCTCCCCTAGGCTTTAGGCTCCCCTAGGCTAAGGCTAGGGCTCCCCTAGGCTAAGGCTAGGCCTTCCCTAGCCTTCAGGCTAGGGCACCCCTAGGTTTTAGGCTCCCCTAGGCTAAGGCTAGGGCTCCCCTAGCCTTCAGGCTAGGGCACCCCTAGGCTTTAGGGTCCCCTAGGCTAAGGCTAGGGCTCCCCTAGCGTTCAGGCTATGGCACCCCTAGGCTTTAGGCTCCCCTAGGCTAAGGCTAGGGCTCCCCTAGCCTTCAGGCTAGGGCACCCCTAGGCTTTAGGCTAGGGCTCCCCTAGGCTAAGGCTAGGGCTCCCCTAGCCTTCAGGCTAGGGCACCCCTAGGCTTTAGGCTCCCCTAGGCTAAGGCTAGGGCTCCCCTAGCCTTCAGGCTAGGGCACCCCTAGGCTTTAGGCTCCCCTAGGCTAAGGCTAGGGCTCCCCTAGCCTTCAGGCTAGGGCACCCCTAGGCTTTAGGCTAGGGCTCCCCTAGGCTAAGGCTAGGGCTCCCCTAGCCTTCAGGCTAGGGCACCCCTAGGCTTTAGGCTCCCCTAGGCTAAGGCTAGGGCTCCCCTAGCCTTCAGGCTAGGGCACCCCTATGCTTCAGGCTAGGGCACCCCTAGGCTTTAGGCTCCCCTAGGCTAAGGCTAGGGCTCCCCTAGCCTTCAGGCTAGGGCACCCCTAGGCTTTAGGCTAGGGCTCCCCTAGGCTAAGGCTAGGGCTCCCCTAACCTTCAGGCTAGGGCACCCCTAGGCTTTAGGCTAGGGCTCCCCTAGGCTAAGGCTAGGGCTCCTCTAGCCTTCAGGCTAGGGCACCCCTAGGCTTTAGGCTCCCCTAGGCTAAGGCTAGGGCTCCCCTAGCCTTCAGGCTAGGGCACCCCTAGGCTTTAGGCTAGGGCTCCCCTAGGCTAAGGCTAGGGCTCCCCTAGCCTTCAGGCTAGGGCACCCCTAGGCTTTAGGCTCCCCTAGGCTAAGGCTAGGGCTCCCCTAGCCTTCAGGCTAGGGCACCCCTAGGCTTTAGGCTGGGCTCCCCTAGGCTAAGGCTAGGGCTCCCCTAGCCTTCAGGCTAGGGCACCCCTAGGCTTTAGGCTCCCCTTGGCTAAGGCTAGGGCTCCCCTAGCCTTCAGGCTAGGGCACCCCTAGGCTTTAGGCTAGGGCTCCCCTAGGATAAGGCTAGGGCTCCCCTAGCCTTCAGGCTAGGGCACCTGTAGGCCTTAGGCTCCCCTAGGCTAAGGCTAGGGCTCCCCTAGCCTTCAGGCTAGGGCACCCCTAGGCTTTAGGCTAGGGCTCCCCTAGCCTTCAGGCTAGGGCACCCCTAGGCTTTAGGCTCCCCTAGGCTAAGGCTAGGGCTCCCCTAGCCTTCAGGCTAGGGCACCCCTAGGCTTTAGGCTAGAGCTCCCCTAGGCTAAGGCTAGGGCTCCCCTAGCCTACAGGCTAGGGCACCCCTAGGCTTTAGGCTCCGCTAGGCTAAGGCTAGGGGTCTCCTAGCCTTCATGCTAGGGCACCCTAGGCTTTAGGCTCGGGCTCCCCTAGGCTAAGGCTAGGGCTCCCCTAGCCTTCAGGCTAGGGCACCCCTAGGCTTTAGGCTCCCCTAGGCTAAGGCTAGGGCTCCCCTAGCCTTCAGGCTAGGGCACCCCTAGGCTTTAGGCTCCCCTAGGCTAAGGCTAGGGCTCCCCTAGCCTTCAGGCTAGGGCACCCCTAGGCTTTAGGCTCCCCTAGGCTAAGGCTAGGGCTCCCCTAGCCTTCAGGCTAGGGCACCCCTAGGATTTAGGCTCCCCTAGGCTAAGGCTAGGGCTCCCCTAGCCTTCAGGCTAGGGCACCCCTAGGCTTTAGGCTCCCCTAGGCTAAGGCTAGGGCTCCCCTAGCCTTCAGGCTAGGGCACCCCTAGGCTTTAGGCTCCCCTAGGCTAAGGCTAGGGCTCCCCTAGCCTTCAGGCTAGGGCACCCCTAGGCTTTAGGCTCCCCTAGGCTAAGGCTAGGGCTCCCCTAGCCTTCAGGCTAGGGCACCCCTAGGCTTTAGGCTCCCCTAGGCTAAGGCTAGGGCTCCCCTAGCCTTCAGGCTAGGGCACCCCTAGGCTTTAGGCTCCCCTAGGCTAAGGCTAGGGCTCCCCTAGCCTTCAGGCTAGGGCACCCCTAGGCTTTAGGCTCCCCTAGGCTAAGGCTAGGGCTCCCCTAGCCTTCAGGCTAGGGCTCCCCTAGGCTTTAGGCTCCCCTAGGCTAAGGCTAGGGCTCCCCTAGGCTAAGGCTAGGCCTCCCCTAGCCTTCAGGCTAGGGCACCCCTAGGTTTTAGGCTCCCCTAGGCTAAGGCTAGGGCTCCCCTAGCCTTCAGGCTAGGGAACCCCTAGGCTTTAGGGTCCCCTAGGCTAAGGCTAGGGCTCCCCTAGCGTTCAGGCTACGGCACCCCTAGGCTTTAGGCTCTCCTAGGCTAAGGCTAGGGCTCCCCTAGCGTTCAGGCTACGGCACCCCTAGGCTTTAGGCTAGGGCTCCCCTAGGCTAAGGCTAGGGCTCCCCTAGCCTTCAGGCTAGGCAACCCCTAGGCTTTAGGCTCCCCTAGGCTAAGGCTAGGGCTCCCCTAGCCTTCAGGCTAGGGCACCCCAAGGCTTTACGTTAGGGCTCCCCTAGGCTAAGGCTAGGGCTCCCCTAGCCTTCAGGCTAGGGCAACCCTAGGCTTTAGGCTCCCCTAGGCTAAGGCTAGGGCTCCCC
This sequence comes from Tenrec ecaudatus, assembly GCF_050624435.1. NCBI lineage: Eukaryota > Metazoa > Chordata > Mammalia > Afrosoricida > Tenrecidae > Tenrec > Tenrec ecaudatus. The sequence goes on from NW_027457607.1 coordinate 31,701, forward strand.
TAGCCTTCAGGCTAGGGCACCCCTAGGCTTTAGGCTAGGGCTCCCCTAGGCTAAGGCTAGGGCTCCCCTAGCCTTCAGGCTAGGGCACCCCTAGGCTTTAGGCTCCCCTAGGCTAAGGCTTGGGCTCCCCTAGCCTTCAGGCTAGGGCACCCCTAGGCTTTAGGCTAGGGCTCCCCTAGGCTAAGGCTAGGGCTCCCCTAGCCTTCAGGCTAGGGCACCCCTAGGCTTTAGGCTAGGGCTTCCCTAGGCTAAGGCTAGGGCTCCCCTAGCCTTCAGGCTAGGGCACCCCTAGGCTTTAGGCTCCCCTAGGCTAAGGCTAGGGCTCCCCTAGCCTTCAGGCTAGGGCACCCCTAGGCTTTAGGCTAGGGCTCCCCTAGGCTAAGGCTAGGGCTCCCCTAGCCTTCAGGCTAGGGCACCCCTAGGCTTTAGGCTCCCCTAGGCTAAGGCTAGGGCTCCCCTAGCCTTCAGGCTAGGGCACCCCTAGGCTTTAGGCTCCCCTAGGCTAAGGCTAGGGCTCCCCTAGCCTTCAGGCTAGGGCACCCCTAGGCTTTAGGCTGGGCTCTCCTAGGCTAAGGCTAGGGCTCCCCTAGCCTTCAGACTAGGGCACCCCTAGGCTTTAGGCTCCCCTAGGCTAAGGCTAGGGCTCCCCTAGCCTTCAGGCTAGGTCACCCCTAGGCTTTAGGCTAGGGCTCCCCTAGGCTAAGGCTAGGGCTCCCCTAGCCTTCAGGCTAGGGCACCTGTAGGCCTTAGGCTCCCCTAGGCTAAGGCTAGGGCTCCCCTAGCCTTCAGGCTAGGGCACCCCTAGGCTTTAGGCTAGGTCTCCCCTAGGCTAAGGCTAGGGCTCCCCTAGCCTTCAGGCTAGGGCACCCCTAGGCTTTAGGCTAGGGCTCCCCTAGGCTAAGGCTAGGGCTCCCCTAGCCTTCAGGCTAGGGCTCCCCTAGGCTTTAGGCTCCCCTAGGCTAAGGCTAGGGCTCCCCTAGCCTTCAGGCTAGGGCACCCCTAGGCTTTAGGCTACGGCTCACCTAGGCTAAGGCTAGGGCTCCCCTAGCCTTCAGGCTAGGGCACCCATAGGCTAAGGCTAGGGCTCCCCTAGCCTTCAGACTAGGGCACCCCAAGGCTTTAAGCTAGGGCTCCCCTAGGCTAAGGCTAGGGCTCCCCTAGCCTTCAGGTTAGGGCACCCCTAGGCTTTAGGCTCCCCTAGGCTAAGGCTAGGGCTCCCCTAGGCTTTAGGCTAGGGTACCCCTAGGCTAAGGCTAGGGCTCCCTTAGCCTTCAGGCTAGGGCACCCCTAGGCTTTAGGCTCCTCTAGACTAAGGCTAGGGCTCCCCTAGCCTGAAGGCTAGTGCGCCCCTAGGCTTTAGGCTCCGCTAGGCTAAGGCTAGGTGTCCCCTAGCCTTCAGGCTAGGGCACCCCTAGGCTTTAGGCTCGGGCTCCCCTACGCTAAGGCTAGGGCTCCCCTAGCCTTCAGGCTAGGGCACCCCTAGGCTTTAGGCTCCCCTAGGCTAAGGTTAGGGCTCCCCTAGCCTTCAGGCTAGGGCACCCCTAGGCTTTAGGCTCCCCTAGGCTAAGGCTACGGCTCCCCTAGCCTTCAGGCTAGGGCACCCCTAGGCTTTAGGCTCCCCTAGTCTAAGGCTAGGGCTACCCTAGCCTTCAGGCTAGGGCACCCCTAGGCTTTAGGCTCCCCTAGGCTAAGGCTAGGGCTCCCCTAGCCTTCAGGCTAGGGCACCCCTAGCCTTTAGGCTCCCCTAGGCTAAGGCTAGGGCTCCCCTAGCCTTCAGGCTAGGGCACCCCTAGGCTTTAGGCTCCCCTAGGCTAAGGCTAGGGCTTCCCTAGCCTTCAGGCTAGGGCACCCCTAGGCTTTAGGCTCCCCTAGGCTAAGGCTAGGGCTCCCCTAGCCTTCAGGCTAGGGTACCCCTAGGCTTTAGGCTCCCCTAGGCTAAGGCTAGGGCTCCCCTAGCCTTCAGGCTAGGGCACCCCTAGGCTTTAGGCTCCCCTAGGCTAAGGCTAGGGCTCCCCTAGCCTTCAGGCTAGGGCACCCCTAGGCTTTAGGCTAGGGCTCCCCTAGGCTAAGGCTAGGGCTCCCCTAGCCTTCAGGCTAGGGCACCCCTAGGCTTTAGGCTCCCCTAAGCTAAGGCTAGGGCTCCCCTAGCCTTCAGGCTAGGGCACCCCTAGGCTTTAGGCTCCCCTAGGCTAAGGCTAGGGCTCCCCTAGCCTTCAGGCTAGGGCACCCCTAGGCTTTAGGCTGGGCTCTCCTAGGCTAAGGCTAGGGCTCCCCTAACCTTCAGGCTAGGGCACCCCTAGGCTTTAGGCTCCCCTAGGCTAAGGCTAGGGCTCCCCTAGCCTTCAGGCTAGGGCACCCCTAGGCTTTAGGCTAGGGCTCCCCTAGGCTAAGGCTAGGGCTCCCCTAGGCTTTAGGCTCCCCTAGGCTAAGGTTAGGGCTCCCCTAGCCTTCAGGCTAGGGCACCCCTAGGCTTTAGGCTAGGGCTCCCCTAGGCTAAGGCTAGGGCTCCCCTAGGCTTTAGGCTCCCCTAGGCTAAGGCTAGGGCTCCCCTAGCCTTCAGGCTAGGGCACCCCTAGGCTTTAGGCTACGGCTCACCTAGGCTAAGGCTAGGGCTCCCCTAGCCTTCAGGCTAGGGCACCCCTAGGCTAAGGCTAGGGCTCCCCTAGCCTTCAGGTTAGGGTACCCCTAGGCTTTAGGCTCCCCTAGGCTAAGGCTAGGGCTCCCCTAGCCTTCAGGCTAGGGCACCCCTAGGCTTTAGGCTAGGGTTCCCCTAGGCTAAGCCTAGGGCTCCCTTAGCCTTCAGGCTAGGGCACCCCTAGGCTTTAGGCTCCTCTAGACTAAGGCTAGGGCTCCCCTAGCCTGAAGGCTAGTGCGCCCCTAGGCTTTAGGCTAGGGCTCCTCTAGGCTAAGGCTAGGGCTCCCCTAGCCTACAGGCTAGGGCACCCCTAGGCTTTAGGCTCCGCTAGGCTAAGGCTAGGGGTCCCCTAGCCTTCAGGCTAGGGCACCCCTAGGCTTTAGGCTCGGGCTCCCCTAGGCAAAGGCTAGGGCTTCCCTAGCCTTCAGGCTAGGGCACTCCTAGGCTTTAGGCTCCCCTAGGCTAAGGCTAGGGCTCCCCTAGCCTTCAGGCTAGGGCACCCCTAGGCTTTAGGCTCGGGCTCCCCTACGCTAAGGCTAGGGCTCCCCTAGCCTTCAGGCTAGGGCACCCCTAGGCTTTAGGCTCCCCTAGGCTAAGGCTAGGGCTCCCCTAGCCTTCAGGCTAGGGCACCCCTAGGCTTTAGGCTCCCCTAGGCTAAGGCTACGGCTCCCCTAGCCTTCAGGCTAGGGCACCCCTAGGCTTTAGGCTCCCCTAGTCTAAGGCTAGGGCTACCCTAGCCTTCAGGCTAGGGCACCCCTAGGCTTTAGGCTCCCCTAGGCTAAGGCTAGGGCTCCCCTAGCCTTCAGGCTAGGGCACCCCTAGCCTTTAGGCTCCCCTAGGCTAAGACTAGGGCTCCCCTAGCCTTCAGGCTAGGGCACCCCTAGGCTTTAGGCTCCCCTAGGCTAAGGCTAGGGCTCCCCTAGCCTTCAGGCTAGGGCACCCCTAGGCTTTAGGCTCCCCTAGGCTAAGGCTAGGGCTCCCCTAGCCTTCAGGCTAGGGTACCCCTAGGCTTTAGGCTCCCCTAGGCTAAGGCTAGGGCTCTCCTAGCCTTCAGGCTAGGGCACCCCTAGGCTTTAGGCTCCCCTAGGCTAAGGCTAGGGCTCCCCTAGACTTCAGGCTAGGGCACCCCTAGGCTTTAGGCTCCCCTAGGCTAAGGATAGGGCTCCCCTAGCCTTCAGGCTATGGCACCCCTAGGCTTTAGGCTCCCCTAGGCTAAGGCTAGGGCTCCCCTAGCCTTCAGGCTGGGCACCCCTAGGCTTTAGGCTCCCCTAGGCTAAGGCTAGGGCTCCCCTAGCCTTCAGGCTAGGGCACCCCTAGGCTTTAGGCTCTCCTAGGCTAAGGCAAGGGCTCCCCTAGCCTTCAGGCTAGGGCACCCCTAGGCTTTAGGCTCCCCTAGGTTAAGGCTAGGGCTCCCCTAGCCTTCAGGATAGGGCACCCCTAGGCTTTAGGCTACCCAAGGCTCAGGCTATGGCTCCCCTAGCCTTCAGGCTAGGGCTCCCCTAGGCTTTAGGCTCCCCTAGGCTAAGGCTAGAGCTCCCCTAGGCTAAGGCTAGGGCTCCCCTAGCCTTCAGGCTAGGGCACCCTAGGCTTTAGGATCCCCTAGGCTAAGGCTAGGGCTCCCCTAGCCTTCAGGCTAGGGCACCCCTAGGCTTTAGGCTCCCCTAGGCTAAGGCTAGGGCTCCCCTAGCCTTCAGGCTAGGGCACCCCTAGGCTTTAGACTAGGGCTCCCCTAGGCTAAGGCTAGCGCTCCCCTAGCCTTCAGGCTAGGGCACCCCTAGGCTTTAGGCTCCCCTAGGCTAAGGCTAGGGCTCCCCTAGCCTTCAGGCTAGGGCACCCCTAGGCTTTAGGCTAGGGCTCCCCTAGGCTAAGGCTAGGGCTCCCCTAGCCTTCAGGCTAGGGTACCCCTAGGCTTTAGGCTCCCCTAGGCTAAGGCTATGGCTCCCCTAGCCTTCAGGCTAGGGCACCCCTAGGCTTTAGGCTCCCCTAGGCTAAGGCTAGGGCTCCCCTAGCCTTTGGGCTAGGGCACCTCTAGGCTTTAGGCTAGGGCTATCCTAGGCTAAGGCTAGGGCTCCCCTAGCCTTCAGGCTAGGGCACCCCTAGCTTTAGGCTTTCCTAGGCTAAGGCTAGGGCTCCCCTAGCCTTCAGGCTAGGGCACCCCTAGGTTTTAGGCTAGGGCTCCCCTAGGCGAAGGTTAGGGCTCCCCTAGCCTTCAGGCTAGGGCACCCCTAGGCTTTAGGCTCCCCTAGGCTAAGGCTAGGGCTCCCCTAGCCTTCAGGCTAGGGCACCCCTAGGCTTTAGGCTAGGGCTCCCCTAGGCTAAGGCTAGGACTCCCCTAGCCTTCAGGGTAGGGCACCCCTAGGCTTTAGGCTCCCCTAGGCTAAGGCTAGGGCTCCCCTAGCCTTCAGGCTAGGGCACCCCTAGGCTTTCGACTCCCCTACGCTAAGGCTAGGGCTCCCCTAGCCTTCAGGCTAGGGCACCCCTAGGCTTTAGGCTCCCCTAGGCTCAGGCTAGGGCACCCCTAGGCTCAGGCTAGGGCACCCCTAGGCTAAGGCTAGGGCACCCCTAGGCTTAGGCTAAGGCTAGGGCTCCCCTAGCCTAAGGCTAGGGCACCCCAAGGCTTAGGCTAGGGCACCCTTAGGCTTAGGCTAAGGCTAGGGCTCCCGTAGTCTCAGGCTAGGTCACCCCTAGGCTTAGGCTAGGGCACCCCTAGGCTTAGGCTAGGGAAGCCCTAGGCTTAGGTTAAGGCTAGGGCTCCCCTAGCCTAAGGCTAGCGCACAACTAGGCTTAGGCTAGGGCACCGCTAGGCTTAAGCTAGGGCACCCCTAGCTTAGGCTAAGGCTAGGGCTCCCCTAGTCTCAGGCTAGGTCACCCCTAGGCTTAGGCTAGGGCACCCCTAGGCTGAGGCTAGGGCAGCCCTAGGCTTAGGCTAAGGCTAGGGCTCCCCTAGCCTAAGGCTAGGGCACCCCTAGGCTTAGGCTAGGGCACCACTAGGCTTAAGCTAGGGCACCCCTAGGCTTAGGCTAGGGCCCCCTAGGCTTAGGCTAGGGCACCCCAAGGCTTAGGCTAAGGCTAGGGCTCCCCTAGCCTAAAGCTTAGGCACCCCTAGGCTCAGGTTAGGGCACCCGTAGGCTAAGGCTAGGGAAGCCCTAGGCTTAGGCTAAGGCTAGGGCTCCCCTAGCCTAAGGCTAGGGCACCACTAGGCTTAGGCTAGGGCACCCTTAGGCTTAGGCTAGGGCACCCCTAGTCTTAGGCTAGGGCTCCCCCAGGCTTAGGCTAAGGCTAGGGCTCCCCTAGTCTCAGGCTAGGTCACCCCTAGTCTTAGGTTAGGGCACCCCTAGTCTTAGGCTAGGGCACCCCTAGCCTTAGGCTAGGGAACCCCTAGATTTAAGCTAGGGAACCCCTAGGCTCAGGCTAGGGCACCCCTAGCCTTAGGCTAAGTCTAGGGATCCCCTAGCCTTAGGCTAGGGCACCCCTAGGCTTAGGCTACGGCACCACTAGGCTTAAGCTAGGGCACCCCTAGCCTTAGGGTAAGGCTAGGTCTCCCCTAGTATCAGGCTAGGTCACCCCAAAGCTTAGGCTAGGGCACCCCTAGGCTTAGGCTAGGGCAGCCCTTGGCTTAGGCTAAGGCTAGGGCTCCCCTAGCCTAAGGCTAGGGCACCCCTAGTCTCAGGCTAGGGCACGCCTAGGCTCAGGCTAGGGCCCCCCTAGCCTAAGGCTAGGGCTCCCCTAGTCTCAGGCTAGGTCACCCCTGGGCTTAGGCTAGGGCACCCCTAGGCTTAGGCTAGGGCAGCCCTAGGCTTAGGCTAAGGCTAGGACTCCCCTAGCCTAAAGCTAGGGCACCCCTAGGCTCAGGCTAGGGCACCCCTAGGCTCAGGCTAGGGCACGCCTAGGCTAAGGCTAGGGCACCCCCAGGCTTAGGCTAATGCTAGGGCTCCCCTAGCCTAAGGCTAGGGCTCCCCTAGGCTTAGGCTAAGGCTAGGGCTTCCCTAGTCTCAGGCTAGGTCACCCTAGGCTTAGGCTAGGTCACCCTAGGCTTAGGCTAGGGCACCCCTAGGCTTAGGCTAGGGCAGCCCTAGGCTTAGGCTAGGGCACCCCTAGGCTAAGGCTAGGGCACCCCTAGGCTTAGGCTAATGCTAGGGCTCCCCTAGCCTAAGGCTAGGGCACCCCTAGGCTTAGGCTAGGGCACCCTTAGGCTTAGGCTAGGGTACCCCTAGGCTTAAGCTAGGGCACCCCTAGCCTTAGGGTAAGGCTAGGTCTCCCCTAGTATCAGGCTGGGTCACCCCAAAGCTTAGGCTAGGGCACCCCTAGGCTTAGGCTAGGGCAGCCCTTGGCTTAGGCTAAGGCTAGGGCTCCCCTAGCCTAAGGCTAGGGCACCCCTAGTCTCAGGCTAGGGCACGCCTAGGCTCAGGCTAGGGCCCCTCTAGCCTAAGGCTAGGGCTCCCCTAGTCTCAGGCTAGGTCACCCCTGGGCTTAGGCTAGGGCACCCCTAGGCTTAGGCTAGGGCAGCCCTAGGCTTAGGCTAAGGCTAGGACTCCCCTAGCCTAAAGCTAGGGCACCCCTAGGCTCAGGCTAGGGCACCCCTAGGCTCAGGCTAGGGCACGCCTAGGCTAAGGCTAGGGCACCCCTAGGCTTAGGCTAATGCTAGGGCTCCCCTAGCCTAAGGCTAGGGCACCCCTAGGCTTAGGCTAGGGCACCCTTAGGCTTAGGCTAGGGTACCCCTAGGCTTAGGCTAGGGCTCCCCTAGGCTTAGGCTAAGGCAGCCCTAGGCTTAGGCTAAGGCTAGGGCTCCCCTAGCCTAAGGCTAGGGAACCCCTAGGCTTAGGCTAGAGCACCACGAGGCTTAAACTAGGGCACCCGTAGCCTTAGGCTAAGGCTAGAGCTCCCCTAGTCTCAGGCTAGGTCACCCCTAGCCTTAGGCTAGGGCACCCCTAGGCTTAGGCTAGGGCAGCCCTAGGCTTAGGCTAAGGCTAGGGCTCCCCTAGCTTAATGCTAGGGCACCCCTAGGCTTAGGCTAGTGCACCCCTAGGCTTAGGCGAGGGCACCCCTAGGCTTAGGCTAAGGCTAGGGATCCCCTAGCCTAAGGCTAGAGCACCCCTAGGCTTAGGCTAGGGCACCCCTAGGCTTAGGCAAGGGCAGCCCTAGGCTTAGGCTAAGGTTAGGGCTCCCCTAGCCTAAGGCTAGGGCACCCCTAGGCTTAGGCTAGGGCACCCCTAGGCTTAGGCTAGGGGACCCCTAGGGTTAGGCTAGGGCACCCCTAGTCTAAGGCTAAGGCTAGGGCTCCCCTATCCTAAAGCTAGGGCACCCCTAGGCTTAGGCTAGGGCACCCCTAGGCTCAGGCTAGCACCTCTAGAATAAGGCTAGGGCACCACTAGGCTTAGGCTAAGGCTAGGGCTCCCCTAGCCTAAGGCTAGGGCACCCCTAGGCTTAGGCTAGGGCACCCTTAGGCTTAGGCTAGGGCACCCCTATGCTTAGGCTAGGGCTCCCCTAGGCTTAGGCTAAGGCTAGGGCTCCCCTAGTCTCAGGCTAGGTCACCCTAGGCTTAGGCTAGGGCACCCCTAGGCTTAGGCTAGGGCAGCCCTAGGCTTAGGCTAAGGCTAGGGCTCCCCTAGCCTAAGTAGGGCACCTCTAGGCTTACGCTAGGGCACCACTAGGCTTAAGCTATGGCACCCCTACCCTTAGGTTAAGGCTAGGGTTCCCCTAATCTCAGGCTAGGTCACCCCTAGGCTTAGGCTAGGGCACCCCTAGGCTTAGGCTAGGGCAGCCCTAGGCTTAGGCTAAGGCTAGGGCTCCCCTAGCCTAAGGCTAAGGCACCCCTAGGCATAGGATAGGGCACCAATAGGCTTAAGCTACGACACACCTAGGCTTAGGCGAGGGCATCCCTAGGCTTAGGCTAGGGCACCCCTAGGATTAGGCTAAGGCTAGGGATCCCCTAGCCTAAGGCTAGAGAACCCCTAGGCTTAGGCTAGGGCACCACTAGGCTTAGGCTAGGGCAGCCCTAGGCTTAGGCTGGGACTCCCATAGGCTTAGACTAGGGCACCCCTAGGCTTAGGCTAGGGCAACCCTAGGCTTAGGCTAGGGCACCCCTAGGCTTAGGCTACGGCTCCCCTAGCCTCAGGCTAGGGCACCCCTAGACGCAGGCTAGGGCACCCATAGGCTTATGCTAGGGGACCCCTAGGCTTAGGCTAAGGCTCGGGCTCCCCTAGCCTAAGGCTAGGCCACCTCTAGGCTTAGGCTAGGTCACCCCTAGGCTTAGGCTAGGGGACCCCTAGGCTTAGGCTAGGGCTCCCCAAGGCTTAGGCTAAGGCTAGGGCTCGCCTAGTCTCAGGCTAGGTCACCCCTAGGCTTAGGCTTGGGCACCCCTAGGCTTAGGCTACGGCAGCCCTAGGCTTAGGCTAAGGCTAGGGCTCCCCTAGCCTAAGGCTAGGGCACACCTAGGCTTAGGCTAAGGCTAGGGCTCCCCTAGCCTAAGACTAGGGCACCCCTAGGCTTAGGGTAGGGCACCACTAGGCTTAAGCTAGGGCACCCCTAGCCTTAGGCTAAGGCTAGGGCTCCCCTAGTCTCAGGCTAGGTCACCCCTAGGCTTAGGCTAGGGCACCCCTAGGCTTAGGCTAGGGCACCCCTAGCCTAAGGCTAGGGCACCCCTAGGCTCAGGCTATGGCACCCCTAGGCTTAGGCTAGGGCACCACTAGGCTTAAGCTAGGGCACCCCTAGCCTTAGGCTAAGGCTAGGGCTCCCCTAGTCTCAGGCTAGGTCACCCCTAGGCTTAGGCTAGGGCACCCCTAGGCTTAGGCTAGGGAAGCCCTAGGCTTAGGCTAAGGCTAGGGCTTCCCTAGCCTAAAGCTAGGGCACTCCTAGGCTCAGGCTAGGGCACCCCTAGGCTCAGGCTAGGGCACCCCTAGGCTAAGGCTAGGGCACCCCTAGGCTTAGGCTAAGGCTAGGGCTCCCCTAGCCTAAGGCTAGGGCACCCCAAGGCTTAGGCTAGGGCACCCTTAGGCTTAGGCTAAGGCTATGGCTCCCCTAGTCTCAGGCTAGGTCACTCCTAGGCTTAGGCTAGGGCACCCCTAGGCTTAGGCTAGGGCAGCCCTAGGCTTAGGCTAAGGCTAGGGCTCCCCTAGCCTAAGGCTAGCGCACCCCTAGGCTTAGGCTAGGGCACAGCTAGGCTTAAGCTAGGGCACCCCCTAGCCTTAGGCTAAGGCTAGGGCTCCCCTAGTCTCAGGCTAGGTCACCCCTAGGCTTAGGCTGGGGCACCCCTAGGCTGAGGCTAGGGCAGCCCTAGGCTTAGGCTAAGGCTAGGGCTCCCCTAGCCTAAGGCTAGGGCACCCCTAGGCTTAGGCTAGGGCACCACTAGGCTTAAGCTAGGGCACACCTAGGCTTAGGCTAGGGCACCCCTAGGCTTAGGCTAGGGCACCCCTAGGCTTAGACTAAGGCTAGGGCTCCCCTAGCCTAAGGCTAGGGCACCCCAAGGCTTAGGCTAGGGCACCCTTAGGCTTAGGCTAAGGCTAGGGCTCCCCTAGTCTCAGGCTAGGTCACCCCTAGGCTTAGGCTAGGGCACTCCTAGGCTTAGGCTAGGGCAGCCCTAGGCTTAGGTTAAGGCTAGGGCTCCCCTAGCCTAAGGCTAGCGCACCCCTAGGCTTAGGCTAGGGCACCGCTAGGCTTAAGCTAGGGCACCCCTAGCCTTAGGCTAAGGCTAGGGCTCCCCTAGTCTCAGGCTAGGTCACCCCTAGGCTTAGGTTAGGGCACCCCTAGGCTGAGGCTAGGGCAGCCCTAGGCTTAGGCTAAGGCTAGGGCTCCCCTAGCCTAAGGCTAGGGCACCCCTAGGCTTAGGCTAGGGCACCACTAGGCTTAAGCTAGGGCACCCCTAGGCATAGGCTAGGGCACCCCTAGGCTTAGGCTAGGGCACCCCTAGGCTTACGCTAAGGCTAGGGCTCGCCTAGCCTAAAGCTAGGGCACCCCTAGGCTCAGGCTAGGGCACCCGTAGGCTAAGGCTAGGGCACCCCTAGGCTTAGGCTAAGGCTAGGGCTCCCCTAGCCTAAGGCTAGGGCACCCCTAGGCTTAGGCTAGGGCACCCTTAGGCTTAGGCTAGGGCACCCCTAGTCTTAGGCTAGGGCTCCCCTAGGCTTAGGCTAAGGCTAGGGCTCCCCTAGTCTCAGGCTAGGTCACCCCTAGGCTTAGGTTAGGGCACCCTTAGGCTTAGGCTAGGGCACCCCTAGTCTTAGGCTAGGGCTCCCCTAGGCTTAGGCTAAGGCTAGGGCTCCCCTAGTCTCAGGCTAGGTCACCCCTAGGCTTAGGTTAGGGCACCCCTAGTCTTAGGCTAGGGCACTCCTAGCCTTAGGCTAGGGCACCCCTAGATTTAAGCTAGGGAACCCCGAGGCTCAGGCTAGGGCACCCCTAGGCTTAGGCTAAGGCTAGGGATCCCCTAGCCTAAGGCTAGGGCACCCCTAGGCTTAGGCTACGGCACCACTAGGCTTAAGCTAGGGCACCCCTAGCCTTAGGGTAAGGCTAGGGCTCCCCTAGTCTCAGGCTAGGTCACCCCAAAGCTTAGGCTAGGGCACCCCTAGGCTTAGGCTAGGGCAGCCCTTGGCTTAGGCTAAGGCTAGGGCTCCCCTAGCCTAAGGCTAGGGCACCCCTAGTCTCAGGCTAGGGCACCCCTAGGCTCAGGCTAGGGCACCCCTAGCCTACGGATAGGGCACCCCTATGCTCAGGCTAGGGCACCCCTAGGCTTAGGCTATGGCACCACTAGGCTTAAGCTAGGGTACCCCTAGCCTTAGGCTAAGGCTAGGGCTCCCCTAGTCTCAGGCTAGGTCACCCCTGGGCTTAGGCTAGGGCACCCCTAGGCTTAGGCTAGCGCAGCCCTAGGCTTAGGCTAAGGCTAGGACTCCCCTAGCCTAAAGCTAGGGCACCCCTAGGCTCAGGCTAGGGCACCCCTAGGCTCAGGCTAGGGCACGCCTAGGCTAAGGCTAGGGCACCCCTAGGCTTAGGCTAATGCTAGGGCTCCCCTAGCCTAAGGCTAGGGCACCCCTAGGCTTAGGCTAGGGCACCCTTAGGCTTAGGCTAGGGTACCCCTAGGCTTAGGCTAGGGCTCCCCTAGGCTTAGGCTAAGGCAGCCCTAGGCTTAGGCTAAGGCTAGGGCTCCCCTAGCCTAAGGCTAGGGAACCCCTAGGCTTAGGCTAGAGCACCACGAGGCTTAAGCTAGGGCACCCCTAGCCTTAGACTAAGGCTAGAGCTCCCCTAGTCTCAGGCTAGGTCATCCCTAGCCTTAGGCTAGGGCACCCCTAGGCTTAGGCTAGGGCAGCCCTAGGCTTAGGCTAAGGCTAGGGCTCCCCTAGCTTAATGCTAGGGCACCCCTAGGCTTAGGCTAGGGCACCCCTAGGCTTAGGCGAGGTCACCCCTAGGCTTAGGCTAAGGCTAGGGATCGCCTAGCCTAAGGCTAGAGCACCCCTAGGCTTAGGCTAGGGCACCCCTAGGCTTAGGCTAGGGCACCCCTAGGCTTAGGCTAGGGGACCCCTAGGGTTAGGCTAGGGCACCCCTAGTCTAAGGCTAAGGCTAGGGCTCCCCTAGCCTAAAGCTAGGGCACCCCTAGGCTTAGGCTAGGGCACCCCTAGGCTCAGGCTAGCACCCCTAGGCTAAGGCTAGGGAACCCCTAGGCTTAGGCTAAGGCTAGGGCTCCCCTAGCCTAAGGCTAGGGCACCCCTAGGCTTAGGCTAGGGCACCCTTAGGCTTAGGCTAGGGCACCCCTATGCTTAGGCTAGGGCTCCCCTAGGCTTAGGCTAAGGCTAGGGCTTCCCTAGTCTCAGGCAAGGTCACCCTAGGCTTAGGCTAGGGCACCCCTAGGCTTAGGCTAGGGCAGCCCTAGGCTTAGGCTAAGGCTAGGGCTCCCCTAGCCTAAGTAGGGCACCTCTAGGCTTACGCTAGGGCACCACTAGGCTTAAGCTAGGGCACCCCTACCCTTAGGTTAAGGCTAGGGTTCCCCTAATCTCAGGCTAGGTCACCCCTAGGCTTAGGCTAGGGCACCCCTAGGCTTAGGCTAGGGCAGCCCTAGGCTTAGGCTAAGGCTAGGGCTCCCCTAGGATTAGGCTAAGGCTAGGGATCCCCTAGCCTAAGGCTAGAGAACCCCTAGGCTTAGGCTAGGGCACCACTAGGCTTAGGCTAGGGCAGCCCTAGGCTTAGGCTGGGACTCCCATAGGCTTAGACTAGGGCACCCCTAGGCTTAGGCTAGGGCAACCCTAGGCTTAGGCTAGGGCACCCCTAGGCTTAGGCTACGGCTCCCCTAGCCTCAGGCTAGGGCACCCCTAGACGCAGGCTAGGGCACCCATAGGCTTATGCTAGGGGACCCCTAGGCTTAGGCTAAGGCTCGGGCTCCCCTAGCCTAAGGCTAGGCCACCTCTAGGCTTAGGCTAGGTCACCCCTAGGCTTAGGCTAGGGGACCCCTAGGCTTAGGCTAGGGCTCCCCAAGGCTTAGGCTAAGGCTAGGGCTCGCCTAGTCTCAGGCTAGGTCACCCCTAGGCTTAGGCTTGGGCACCCCTAGGCTTAGGCTACGGCAGCCCTAGGCTTAGGCTAAGGCTAGGGCTCCCCTAGCCTAAGGCTAGGGCACACCTAGGCTTAGGCTAAGGCTAGGGCTCCCCTAGCCTAAGACTAGGGCACCCCTAGGCTTAGGGTAGGGCACCACTAGGCTTAAGCTAGGGCACCCCTAGCCTTAGGCTAAGGCTAGGGCTCCCCTAGTCTCAGGCTAGGTCACCCCTAGGCTTAGGCTAGGGCACCCCTAGGCTTAGGCTAGGGCACCCCTAGCCTAAGGCTAGGGCACCCCTAGGCTCAGGCTATGGCACCCCTAGGCTTAGGCTAGGGCACCACTAGGCTTAAGCTAGGGCACCCTTAGGCTTAGGCTAAGGCTAGGGCTCCCCTAGTCTCAGGCTAGGTCACCCCTAGGCTTAGGCTAGGGCACCCCTAGGCTTAGGCTAGGGCAGCCCTAGGCTTAGGTTAAGGCTAGGGCTCCCCTAGCCTAAGGCTAGCGCACCCCTAGGCTTAGGCTAGGGCACCGCTAGGCTTAAGCTAGGGCACCCCTAGCCTTAGGCTAAGGCTAGGGCTCCCCTAGTCTCAGGCTAGGTCACCCCTAGGCTTAGGTTAGGGCACCCCTAGGCTGAGGCTAGGGCAGCCCTAGGCTTAGGCTAAGGCTAGGGCTCCCCTAGCCTAAGGCTAGGGCACCCCTAGGCTTAGGCTAGGGCACCACTAGGCTTAAGCTAGGGCACCCCTAGGCATAGGCTAGGGCACCCCTAGGCTTAGGCTAGGGCACCCCTAGGCTTACGCTAAGGCTAGGGCTCCCCTAGCCTAAAGCTAGGGCACCCCTAGGCTCAGGCTAGGGCACCCGTAGGCTAAGGCTAGGGCACCCCTAGGCTTAGGCTAAGGCTAGGGCTCCCCTAGCCTAAGGCTAGGGCACCCCTAGGCTTAGGCTAGGGCACCCTTAGGCTTAGGCTAGGGCACCCCTAGTCTTAGGCTAGGGCTCCCCTAGGCTTAGGCTAAGGCTAGGGCTCCCCTAGTCTCAGGCTAGGTCACCCCTAGGCTTAGGTTAGGGCACCCTTAGGCTTAGGCTAGGGCACCCCTAGTCTTAGGCTAGGGCTCCCCTAGGCTTAGGCTAAGGCTAGGGCTCCCCTAGTCTCAGGCTAGGTCACCCCTAGGCTTAGGTTAGGGCACCCCTAGTCTTAGGCTAGGGCACTCCTAGCCTTAGGCTAGGGCACCCCTAGATTTAAGCTAGGGAACCCCGAGGCTCAGGCTAGGGCACCCCTAGGCTTAGGCTAAGGCTAGGGATCCCCTAGCCTAAGGCTAGGGCACCCCTAGGCTTAGGCTACGGCACCACTAGGCTTAAGCTAGGGCACCCCTAGCCTTAGGGTAAGGCTAGGGCTCCCCTAGTCTCAGGCTAGGTCACCCCAAAGCTTAGGCTAGGGCACCCCTAGGCTTAGGCTAGGGCAGCCCTTGGCTTAGGCTAAGGCTAGGGCTCCCCTAGCCTAAGGCTAGGGCACCCCTAGTCTCAGGCTAGGGCACCCCTAGGCTCAGGCTAGGGCACCCCTAGCCTACGGATAGGGCACCCCTATGCTCAGGCTAGGGCACCCCTAGGCTTAGGCTATGGCACCACTAGGCTTAAGCTAGGGTACCCCTAGCCTTAGGCTAAGGCTAGGGCTCCCCTAGTCTCAGGCTAGGTCACCCCTGGGCTTAGGCTAGGGCACCCCTAGGCTTAGGCTAGCGCAGCCCTAGGCTTAGGCTAAGGCTAGGACTCCCCTAGCCTAAAGCTAGGGCACCCCTAGGCTCAGGCTAGGGCACCCCTAGGCTCAGGCTAGGGCACGCCTAGGCTAAGGCTAGGGCACCCCTAGGCTTAGGCTAATGCTAGGGCTCCCCTAGCCTAAGGCTAGGGCACCCCTAGGCTTAGGCTAGGGCACCCTTAGGCTTAGGCTAGGGTACCCCTAGGCTTAGGCTAGGGCTCCCCTAGGCTTAGGCTAAGGCAGCCCTAGGCTTAGGCTAAGGCTAGGGCTCCCCTAGCCTAAGGCTAGGGAACCCCTAGGCTTAGGCTAGAGCACCACGAGGCTTAAGCTAGGGCACCCCTAGCCTTAGGCTAAGGCTAGAGCTCCCCTAGTCTCAGGCTAGGTCATCCCTAGCCTTAGGCTAGGGCACCCCTAGGCTTAGGCTAGGGCAGCCCTAGGCTTAGGCTAAGGCTAGGGCTCCCCTAGCTTAATGCTAGGGCACCCCTAGGCTTAGGCTAGGGCACCCCTAGGCTTAGGCGAGGTCACCCCTAGGCTTAGGCTAAGGCTAGGGATCCCCTAGCCTAAGGCTAGAGCACCCCAGGGCTTAGGCTAGGGCACCCCTAGGCTTAGGCTAGGGCACCCCTAGGCTTAGGCTAGGGGACCCCTAGGGTTAGGCTAGGGCACCCCTAGTCTAAGGCTAAGGCTAGGGCTCCCCTAGCCTAAAGCTAGGGCACCCCTAGGCTTAGGCTAGGGCACCCCTAGGCTCAGGCTAGCACCCCTAGGCTAAGGCTAGGGAACCCCTAGGCTTAGGCTAAGGCTAGGGCTCCCCTAGCCTAAGGCTAGGGCACCCCTAGGCTTAGGCTAGGGCACCCTTAGGCTTAGGCTAGGGCACCCCTATGCTTAGGCTAGGGCTCCCCTAGGCTTAGGCTAAGGCTAGGGCTTCCCTAGTCTCAGGCTAGGTCACCCTAGGCTTAGGCTAGGTCACCCTAGGCTTAGGCTAGGGCACCCCTAGGCTTAGGCTAGGGCAGCCCTAGGCTTAGGCTAGGGCACCCCTAGGCTAAGGCTAGGGCACCCCTAGGCTTAGGCTAATGCTAGGGCTCCCCTAGCCTAAGGCTAGGGCACCCCTAGGCTTAGGCTAGGGCACCCTTAGGCTTAGGCTAGGGTACCCCTAGGCTTAAGCTAGGGCACCCCTAGCCTTAGGGTAAGGCTAGGTCTCCCCTAGTATCAGGCTAGGTCACCCCAAAGCTTAGGCTAGGGCACCCCTAGGCTTAGGCTAGGGCAGCCCTTGGCTTAGGCTAAGGCTAGGGCTCCCCTAGCCTAAGGCTAGGGCACCCCTAGTCTCAGGCTAGGGCACGCCTAGGCTTTGGCTAGGGCCCCCCTAGCCTAAGGCTAGGGCTCCCCTAGTCTCAGGCTAGGTCACCCCTGGGCTTAGGCTAGGGCACCCCTAGGCTTAGGCTAGGGCAGCCCTAGGCTTAGGCTAAGGCTAGGACTCCCCTAGCCTAAAGCTAGGGCACCCCTAGGCTCAGGCTAGGGCACCCCTAGGCTCAGGCTAGGGCACGCCTAGGCTAAGGCTAGGGCACCCCTAGGCTTAGGCTAATGCTAGGGCTCCCCTAGCCTAAGGCTAGGGCACCCCTAGGCTTAGGCTAGGGCACCCTTAGGCTTAGGCTTGGGTACCCCTAGGCTTAGGCTAGGGCTCCCCTAGGCTTAGGCTAAGGCAGCCCTAGGCTTAGGCTAAGGCTAGGGCTCCCCTAGCCTAAGGCTAGGGAACCCCTAGGCTTAGGCTAGAGCACCACGAGGCTTAAGCTAGGGCACCCGTAGCCTTAGGCTAAGGCTAGAGCTCCCCTAGTCTCAGGCTAGGTCACCCCTAGCCTTAGGCTAGGGCACCCCTAGGCTTAGGCTAGGGCAGCCCTAGGCTTAGGCTAAGGCTAGGGCTCCCCTAGCTTAATGCTAGGGCACCCCTAGGCTTAGGCTAGGGCACCCCTAGGCTTAGGCGAGGGCACCCCTAGGCTTAGGCTAAGGCTAGGGATCCCCTAGCCTAAGGCTAGAGCACCCCTAGGCTTAGGCTAGGGCACCCCTAGGCTTAGGCAAGGGCAGCCCTAGGCTTAGGCTAAGGTTAGGGCTCCCCTAGCCTAAGGCTAGGGCACCCCTAGGCTTAGGCTAGGGCACCCCTAGGCTTAGGCTAGGGGACCCCTAGGGTTAGGCTAGGGCACCCCTAGTCTAAGGCTAAGGCTAGGGCTCCCCTAGCCTAAAGCTAGGGCACCCCTAGGCTTAGGCTAGGGCACCCCTAGGCTCAGGCTAGCACCTCTAGAATAAGGCTAGGGCACCACTAGGCTTAGGCTAAGGCTAGGGCTCCCCTAGCCTAAGGCTAGGGCACCCCTAGGCTTAGGCTAGGGCACCCTTAGGCTTAGGCTAGGGCACCCCTATGCTTAGGCTAGGGCTCCCCTAGGCTTAGGCTAAGGCTAGGGCTCCCCTAGTCTCAGGCTAGGTCACCCTAGGCTTAGGCTAGGGCACCCCTAGGCTTAGGCTAGGGCAGCCCTAGGCTTAGGCTAAGGCTAGGGCTCCCCTAGCCTAAGTAGGGCACCTCTAGGCTTACGCTAGGGCACCACTAGGCTTAAGCTAGGGCACCCCTAGCCTTAGGCTAAGGCTAGGGCACCCCTAGTCTCAGGCTAGGTCACCCCTAGGCTTAGGCTAGGGCACCCCTAGGCTTAGGCTAGGGAAGCCCTAGGCTTAGGCTAAGGCTAGGGCTTCCCTAGCCTAAAGCTAGGGCACTTCTAGGCTCAGGCTAGGGCACCCCTAGGCTCAGGCTAGGGCACCCCTAGGCTAAGGCTAGGGCACCCCTAGGCTTAGGCTAAGGCTAGGGCTCCCCTAGCCTAAGGCTAGGGCACCCCAAGGCTTAGGCTAGGGCACCCTTAGGCTTAGGCTAAGGCTATGGCTCCCCTAGTCTCAGGCTAGGTCACCCCTAGGCTTAGGCTAGGGCACCCCTAGGCTTAGGCTAGGGCAGCCCTAGGCTTAGGCTAAGGCTAGGGCTCCCCTAGCCTAAGGCTAGCGCACCCCTAGGCTTAGGCTAGGGCACAGCTAGGCTTAAGCTAGGGCACCCCCTAGCCTTAGGCTAAGGCTAGGGCTCCCCTAGTCTCAGGCTAGGTCACCCCTAGGCTTAGGCTGGGGCACCCCTAGGCTGAGGCTAGGGCAGCCCTAGGCTTAGGCTAAGGCTAGGGCTCCCCTAGCCTAAGGCTAGGGCACCCCTAGGCTTAGGCTAGGGCACCACTAGGCTTAAGCTAGGGCACCCCTAGGCTTAGGCTAGGGCACCCCTAGGCTTAGGCTAGGGCACCCCTAGGCTTAGACTAAGGCTAGGGCTCCCCTAGCCTAAGGCTAGGGCACCCCAAGGCTTAGGCTAGGGCACCCTTAGGCTTAGGCTAAGGCTAGGGCTCCCCTAGTCTCAGGCTAGGTCACCCCTAGGCTTAGGTTAGGGCACCCCTAGGCTGAGGCTAGGGCAGCCCTAGGCTTAGGCTAAGGCTAGGGCTCCCCTAGCCTAAGGCTAGGGCACCCCTAGGCTTAGGCTAGGGCACCACTAGGCTTAAGCTAGGGCACCCCTAGGCATAGGCTAGGGCACCCCTAGGCTTAGGCTAGGGCACCCCTAGGCTTACGCTAAGGCTAGGGCTCCCCTAGCCTAAAGCTAGGGCACCCCTAGGCTCAGGCTAGGGCACCCGTAGGCTAAGGCTAGGGCACCCCTAGGCTTAGGCTAAGGCTAGGGCTCCCCTAGCCTAAGGCTAGGGCACCCCTAGGCTTAGGCTAGGGCACCCTTAGGCTTAGGCTAGGGCACCCCTAGTCTTAGGCTAGGGCTCCCCTAGGCTTAGGCTAAGGCTAGGGCTCCCCTAGTCTCAGGCTAGGTCACCCCTAGGCTTAGGTTAGGGCACCCTTAGGCTTAGGCTAGGGCACCCATAGTCTTAGGCTAGGGCTCCCCTAGGCTTAGGCTAAGGCTAGGGCTCCCCTAGTCTCAGGCTAGGTCACCCCTAGGCTTAGGTTAGGGCACCCCTAGTCTTAGGCTAGGGCACTCCTAGCCTTAGGCTAGGGCACCCCTAGATTTAAGCTAGGGAACCCCGAGGCTCAGGCTAGGGCACCCCTAGGCTTAGGCTAAGGCTAGGGATCCCCTAGCCTAAGGCTAGGGCACCCCTAGGCTTAGGCTACGGCACCACTAGGCTTAAGCTAGGGCACCCCTAGCCTTAGGGTAAGGCTAGGGCTCCCCTAGTCTCAGGTTAGGTCACCCCAAAGCTTAGGCTAGGGCACCCCTAGGCTTAGGCTAGGGCAGCCCTTGGCTTAGGCTAAGGCTAGGGCTCCCCTAGTCTAAGGCTAGGGCACCCCTAGTCTCAGGCTAGGGCACCCCTAGGCTCAGGCTAGGGCACCCCTAGCCTACGGATAGGGCACCCCTATGCTCAGGCTAGGGCACCCCTAGGCTTAGGCTATGGCACCACTAGGCTTAAGCTAGGGTACCCCTAGCCTTAGGCTAAGGCTAGGGCTCCCCTAGTCTCAGGCTAGGTCACCCATGGGCTTAGGCTAGGGCACCCCTAGGCTTAGGCTAGCGCAGCCCTAGGCTTAGGCTAAGGCTAGGACTCCCCTAGCCTAAAGCTAGGGCACCCCTAGGCTCAGGCTAGGGCACCCCTAGGCTCAGGCTAGGGCACGCCTAGGCTAAGGCTAGGGCACCCCTAGGCTTAGGCTAATGCTAGGGCTCCCCTAGCCTAAGGCTAGGGCACCCCTAGGCTTAGGCTAGGGCACCCTTAGGCTTAGGCTAGGGTACCCCTAGACTTAGGCTAGGGCTCCCCTAGGCTTAGGCTAAGGCAGCCCTAGGCTTAGGCTAAGGCTAGGGCTCCCCTAGCCTAAGGCTAGGGAACCCCTAGGCTTAGGCTAGAGCACCACGAGGCTTAAGCTAGGGCACCCCTAGCCTTAGGCTAAGGCTAGAGCTCCCCTAGTCTCAGGCTAGGTCATCCCTAGCCTTAGGCTAGGGCACCCCTAGGCTTAGGCTAGGGCAGCCCTAGGCTTAGGCTAAGGCTAGGGCTCCCCTAGCTTAATGCTAGGGCACCCCTAGGCTTAGGCTAGGGCACCCCTAGGCTTAGGCGAGGTCACCCCTAGGCTTAGGGTAAGGCTAGGGATCCCCTAGCCTAAGGCTAGAGCACCCCTAGGCTTAGGCTAGGGCACCCCTAGGCTTAGGCTAGGGCACCCCTAGGCTTAGGCTAGGGGACCCCTAGGGTTAGGCTAGGGCACCCCTAGTCTAAGGCTAAGGCTAGGGCTCCCCTAGCCTAAAGCTAGGGCACCCCTAGGCTTAGGCTAGGGCACCCCTAGGCTCAGGCTAGCACCCCTAGGCTAAGGCTAGGGAACCCCTAGGCTTAGGCTAAGGCTAGGGCTCCCCTAGCCTAAGGCTAGGGCACCCCTAGGCTTAGGCTAGGGCACCCTTAGGCTTAGGCTAGGGCACCCCTATGCTTAGGCTAGGGCTCCCCTAGGCTTAGGCTAAGGCTAGGGCTTCCCTAGTCTCAGGCTAGGTCACCCTAGGCTTAGGCTAGGGCACCCCTAGGCTTAGGCTAGGGCATCCCTAGGCTTAGGCTAAGGCTAGGGCTCCCCTAGCCTAAGTAGGGCACCTCTAGGCTTACGCTAGGGCACCACTAGGCTTAAGCTAGGGCACCCCTACCCTTAGGTTAAGGCTAGGGTTCCCCTAATCTCAGGCTAGGTCACCCCTAGGCTTAGGCTAGGGCACCCCTAGGCTTAGGCTAGGGCAGCCCTAGGCTTAGGCTAAGGCTAGGGCTCCCCTAGCCTAAGGCTAAGGCACCCCTAGGCATAGGATAGGGCACCAATAGGCTTAAGCTACGACACACCTAGGCTTGGGCTAGGGCATCCCTAGGCTTAGGCTAGGGCACCCCTAGGATTAGGCTAAGGCTAGGGATCCCCTAGCCTAAGGCTAGAGCACCCCTAGGCTTAGGCTAGGGCACCCCTAGGCTTAGGCTAGGGCAGCCCTAGGCTTAGGCTCGGACACCCATAGGCTTAGATTAGGGCACCCCTAGGCTTAGGCTAGGGCAACCCTAGGCTTAGGCTAGGGCACCCCTAGGCTTAGGCTACGGCTCCCCTAGCCTCAGGCTAGGGCACCCCTAGACGCAGGCTAGGGCACCCATAGGCTTATGCTAGGGCACCTCTAGGCTTAGGCTAAGGCTAGGGCTCCCCTAGCCTAAGGCTAGGGCACCTCTAGGCTTAGGCTAGGTCACCCCTAGGCTTAGGCTCGGGGACCCCTAGGCTTAGGCTAGGGCTCCCCAAGGCTTAGGCTAAGGCTAGGGCTCGCCTAGTCTCAGGCTAGGTCACCCCTAGGCTTAGGCTTGGACACCCCTAAGCTTAGGCTAGGGCAGCCCTAGGCTTAGGCTAAGGCTAGGGCTCCCCTAGCCTAAGGCTAGGGCACCCCTAGGCTTAGACTGAGGCTAGGGCTCCCCTAGCCTAAGACTAGGGCACCCCTAGGCTTAGGGTAGGGCACCACTAGGCTTAAGCTAGGGCACCCCTAGCCTTAGGCTAAGGCTAGGGCTCCCCTAGTCTCAGGCTAGGTCACCCCTAGGCTTAGGCTAGGGCACCCCTAGGCTTAGGCTAGGGCACCCCTAGCCTAAGGCTAGGGCACCCCTAGGCTCAGGCTATGGCACCCCTAGGCTTAGGCTAGGGCACCACTAGGCTTAAGCTAGGGCACCCCTAGCCTTAGGCTAAGGCTAGGGCTCCCCTAGTCTCAGGCTAGGTCACCCCTAGGCTTAGGCTAGGGCACCCCTAGGCTTAGGCTAGGGAAGCCCTAGGCTTAGGCTAAGGCTAGGGCTTCCCTAGCCTAAAGCTAGGGCACTCCTAGGCTCAGGCTAGGGCACCCCTAGGCTCAGGCTAGGGCTCCCCTAGCCTAAGGCTAGGGCACCCCAAGGCTTAGGCTAGGGCACCCTTAGGCTTAGGCTAAGGCTAGGGCTCCCCTAGTCTCAGGCTAGGTCACCCCTAGGCTTAGGCTAGGGCACCCCTAGGCTTAGGCTAGGGCAGCCCTAGGCTAAGGCTAAGGCTAGGGCTCCCCTAGCCTAAGGCTAGCGCACCCCTAGGCTTAGGCTAGGGCACCGCTAGGCTTAAGCTAGGGCACCCCTAGCCTTAGGCTAAGGCTAGGGCTCCCCTATTCTCAGG
This sequence comes from Tenrec ecaudatus, assembly GCF_050624435.1. NCBI lineage: Eukaryota > Metazoa > Chordata > Mammalia > Afrosoricida > Tenrecidae > Tenrec > Tenrec ecaudatus. The sequence continues at coordinate 53,733 of NW_027457607.1, forward strand.
CTAGGTCACCCGTAGGCTTAGGCTAGGGCACCCCTAGGCAGAGGCTAGGGCAGCCCTAGGCTTAGGCTAAGGCTAGGGCTCCCCTAGCCTAAGGCTAGGGCACCCCTAGGCTTAGGCTAGGGCACCATAGGCTTAAGCTAGGGCACCCCTAGGCTTAGGTAGGGCACCCCTAGGCTTTGGCTAGGGCACCCCTAGTCTTAGGCTAAGGCTAGGGCTCCCCTAGCCTAAAGCTAGGGCACCCCTAGGCTCAGGCTAGGGCACCCGTAGGCTAAGGCTAGGGCACCCCTAGGCTTAGGCTAAGGCTAGGGCTCCCCAAGCCTAAGGCTAGGGCACCCCTAGGCTTAGGCTAGGGCACCCTTAGGTTTAAGCTAGGGCACCCCTAGTCTTAGGCTAGGGATCCCCTAGGCTTAGGCTAAGGCTAGGGCTCCCCTAGTCTCAGGCTAGGTCACCCCTAGGCTTAGGTTAGGGCACCCTTAGGCTTATGCTAGGGCACCCCTAGTCTTAGGCTAGGGCTCCCCTAGGCTTAGGCTAAGGCTAGGGCTCCCCTAGTCTCAGGCTAGGTCACCCCTAGGCTTAGGTTAGGGCACCCCTAGTCTTAGGCTAGGGCACCCCTAGCCTTAGGCTAGGGCACCCCTAGGCTTAAGCTAGGGCACCCCTAGGCTCAGGCTAGGGCACCCCTAGGCTTAGGCTAAGGCTAGGGATCCCCTAGCCTAAGGCTAGGGCACCCCTAGGCTTAGGCTAGGGCACCTTTAGGCTTATGCTAGGGCACCCCTAGTCTTAGGCTAGGGCTCCCCTAGGCTTAGGCTAAGGCTAGGGCTCCCCTAGTCTCAGGCTAGGTCACCCCTAGGCTTAGGTTAGGGCACCCCTAGTCTTAGGCTAGGGCACCCCTAGCCTTAGGCTAGGGCACCCCTAGGCTTAAGCTAGGGCACCCCTAGGCTCAGGCTAGGGCACCCCTAGGCTTAGGCTAAGGCTAGGGATCCCCTAGCCTAAGGCTAGGGCACCCCTAGGCTTAGGCTACGTCACCACTAGGCTTAAGCTAGGGCATCCCTAGCCTTAAGGTAAGGCTAGGGCTCCCTTAGTCTCAGGCTAGGTCACCCCAAAGCTTAGGCTAGGGCACCCCTAGGCTTAGGCTAGGGCAGCCCTTGGCTTAGGCTAAGGCTAGGGCTCCCCTAGCCTAAGGCTAGGGCACCCCTAGTCTCAGGTTAGGGCACACCTAGGCTCAGGCTAGGGCACCCCTTGCCTAAGGATAGGGCACCCCTATGCTCAGGCTAGGGCACCCCTAGGCTTAGGCTATGGCACCACTAGGCTTAAGCTAGGGTACCCCTAGCCTTAGGCTAAGGCTACGGCTCCCCTAGTCTCAGGCTAGGTCACCCCTGGGCTTAGGCTAGGGCACCCCTAGGCTTAGGCTAGGGCACCACTAGGCTTAAGCTAGGGTACCCCTAGCCTTAGGCTAAGGCTAGAGCTCCCCTAGTCTCAGGCTAGGTCACCCCTAGCCTTAGGGTAGGGCACCCCTAGGCTTAGGCTAGGGCAGCTCTAGGCTTAGGCTAAGGCTAGGGCTCCCCTAGCTTAATGCTAGGGCACCCCTAGGCTTAGGCTAGGGCACCACTAGGCTTAAGCTAGGGCACCCCTAGGCTTAGGCTAGGGCACCCCTAGGCTCAGGCTAGGGCACCCCTAGGCTCAGGCTAGGGCACGCCTAGGCTAAGGCTAGGGCACCCCTAGGCTTAGGCTAGGGCACCCTTAGGCTTAGGCTAGGGTACCCCTAGGCTTAGGCTAGGGCTCCCCTAGGCTTAGGCTAAGGCAGCCCTAGGCTTAGGCTAAGGCTAGGGCTCCCCTAGCCTAAGGCTAGGGAACCCCTAGGCTTAGGCTAGAGCACCACGAGGCTTAAGCTAGGGCACCCCTAGCCTTAGGCTAAGGCTAGAGCTCCCCTAGTCTCAGGCTTTGTCACCCCTAGCCTTAGGCTAGGGCACCCCTAGGCTTAGGCTAGGGCAGCCCTAGGCTTAGGCTAAGGCTAGGGCTCCCCTAGCTTAATGCTAGGGCACCCCTAGGCTTAGGCTAGGGCACCACTAGGCTTAAGCTAGGGCACCCCTAGGCTTAGGCTAGGGCACCCCTAGGCTTAGGCGAGGGCACCCCTAGGCTTAGGCTAAGGCTAGGGATCCCCTAGCCTAAGGCTAGAGCACCCCTAGGCTTAGGCTAGAGCACCCCTAGGCTTAGGCTAGGGCACCCCTAGGCTTAGGCAAGGGCAGCCCTAGGCTTTGGCTAAGGCTAGGGCTCCCCTAGCCTAAGGCTTGGGCACCCCTATACTTAGGCTAGGGCACCCCTAGGCTTAGGCTAGGGCACCACTAGGCTTAAGCTAGGGCACCCCTAGGCTTAGGCTAAGGCTAGGGCTCCCCGCAGGCTAGGGCACCCTTAGGCTTAGGCTAGGGCACCCATAGGCTTAGGCAAGGCACCTTTAGGCTTAGGCTAAGGCACCCCTAGGCTTAGGTTAGGGCTCCCCTAGGCTTAGGCTAAGGCTAGGGCTCCCCTAGTCTCAGGCTAGGTCACCCCTAGTCTTTGGCTAAGGCACCCCTAGTCTTAGGCTAGGGCACCCCTAGCCTTAGGCTAGGGCACCCCTAGGCTTAAGCTAGGGCACCCCTAGTCTCAGGCTAGGGCACCGCTAGGCTTAGGCTAAGGCTAGGGCAACCCTATCCTAAGGCTAGTACACCCCTAGACTCAGGCTATGGCACCCCTAGGCTGAGGCTAGGGCAATCCTATGCTAGACTAAGGCTAGGGCTCCCCTAGCCTCAAGATAGGGCACCCATTGGCTCAGGCTACGGCACCCCTACGCTCAGGCTAAGGCACCCCTAGGCGTAGGCTAGGGCCCCCCTAGGCTTAGTCTAGGGCACCCCTAGGGTTAGGCTAAGGATAGGGTTCCCCTAGACTAAGGCTAGAGCACCCCTTAGCTTAGGCTAGGGCACCCCAAGGCTAAGGCTAGGGCACCCCTAGGCTTAGGTTAGGGAACCCCTAGGCTTAGGCTAGGGCACCCCTAGGCTTAGGCTAGAGCTCCCCTAGCCTAAGGCTAAGGCACCCCTAGGCTTAGGCTAGGGCACCCCTAGGCTTAGGCTAGGGAACCCCTAGCCTTAGGCTAGGGCACCCCTAGGCTTAGGCTAGGCCACCCATAGTCTTAGGCTAGGGGACCCCTAGCCTTAGGCTAAGAACCCCTAGGCTTAGGCTAGGGCACCCCTAGGCTTAGGCTAAGGCTAGGGTTCCCCTAGCCTAAGGCTAGAGCACCCCTTGGCTTAGGCTAGGGCACCCCAAGGCTAAGGCTAGGGCACCCCTAGGCTTATGTTAGGGAACCCCTAGGCTTAGGCTAGGGCACCCCTAGGCTTAGGCTAGGGCAGCCTTAGGCTTAGGCCAAGGCACCCCTAGGCTTAGGCTAGGGCACCCCGAGCCTTAGGCTAAGGCTAGGGCTCCTCTAGCCTAATGCTAGGGCACCCCTAGCCTTAGGCTAAGTACCCCCAGGCTTAGGCTAGGGCTCCCCTAGGCTTAGGCTAGGGCACCACTAGGCTTAGGCTAGGACACCCCTAGGCTTAGGTTAGGGCTCCCCTAGGCTTGGGCTAGGGCAACCCTAGGCTTAGGCTGAGGCACCCCTAGGCTTAGGCTATGGCTTCCCTAGCCTCAGGCTAGGACACCCCTAGCCGCAGGCTAGGGCACCCCTAGGCTTAGCCTAGGGGACCCCTAGGCTTAGACTAAGGCTAGGGCTCCCCTAGCCTAAGGCTAGGGCACCTCTAGACTTAGGCTAGGGCACCCCTAGGCTTAGGCTAGGGGAACCCTAGGCTAAGGCTAAGGCACCCCTAGTCTTAGGCTAAGACAAGGGCTCCCCTAGCCTAAAGCTAGGGCAACCCTAGGCTCAGGCTAGGGCACCCCTAGGCTCAGGCTAGGGCACCCCTAGGCTTAGGCTAGGGCACCCCTAGGCTTAGGCTAAGCCTAGGGTTCCCCTAGTTTAAGGCTAGGGAACCCCTTGGATTAGTCTAGGGCACCCGTAGGCTTATGCTAGGGCACCCCTAGGCTCAGGCTCGGGCACGGCTAGGCTTAGGCTACTGCACCCCTAGGCTTAGGCTAAGGCTAGGGTTCCCCTAGCCTCAGGCTAGGGCACACCTAAGCTTAGGTTAGTGTACCCCTAGGCTTAGACTAGGGCACCCCTAGGCTTAGGCTAAGGCTAGGGCTCCCCTAGCCTAAGGCTAGAGCACCCCTAGGCTCAGGCTAGGGCACCCCTAGGCTCAGGCTAGGGCACCCCTATGCTCAGGCTAGGGCACCCCTAGGCTTAGGCTAGGGCACCCCTAGGCTTAGGCTAAGGCCAAGGTTCCCCTAGTTTAAGGCTAGGGAACCCCTTGGATTAGTCTAGGGCACCCGTAGGCTCAGGCTAGGGCACCCCTAGGCTCAGGCTCGGGCACGCCTAGGCTTAGGCTAGGGCACCCTTAGGCTTAGGCTAGGGCACCGCTAGGCTTAGGCTAAGGCTAGGGCTCCCCTAGCCTTAGGTTGGCCTCTCATAGCCCTAGGCTAGGGCACCCCTAGACTTAGGCTAGGGTACCCCTAGGCTTAGGCTAGGGCTCCCATAGCCTTAGTTTAGGGCTCCCCTAGCCTAAGGCTAGAGCACCCCTAGGCTTAGGCTAGGGCACTCCTAGGCTTAGGCTAGGGCACCCCTAGGCTTATGCTAGGGCTCCCCTAGCCTTAGGCCAGTGCTCCCCTAGCCTTAGGTTCGGGCACCCCTAGGCTTAGGCTAAGGCTAGGGCTCCCCTAGGCTTAGGCTAGGGCTCCCCTAGCCTTAGGTTCGGGCACTCCTAGCCTTAGGCTAGGGCACCCTTAGGCTTAGGCTAGGGCACCGCTAGGCTTAGGCTAAGGCTAGGGCTCCCCTAGGCTTAGGCTAAGGCTAGGGCTCCCCTAGCCTAAGGCTAGAGCACCCCTAGGCTTAGGCTAGGGCACCCCTAGGCTTAGGCTAGGGCATCCCTAGGCTTACGCTAGGGCTCCCCTAGCCTTAGGCCAGTGCTCCCCTAGCCTTAGGTTCGGGCACCCCTAGGCTTAGGCTAAAGCTAGGGCTCCCCTAGCCTTAGGCTAGGGCACCCCTAGGCTTAGGCTAGGCACCCCTAGGTTTAGGCTAGGGCACCCATAGGCTTAGGATAAGGCTAGGGCTCCCCTAGGCTTAGGCTAGGGCTCCCCTAGCCTTAGGCTGGCCTCTCCTAGCCCTAGGCTAGGGCACCCCTAGACTTAGTCTAGGTTACCCCTAGGCTTAGGCTAGGGCTCCCTTATCCTTAGGCTAGGGCACCCCTAGCCTTAGGCTAGGGCTCCCCTAGCCTTAGTTTAGGGTTCCCCTAGTCTAAGACTAGAGCTCCCCTAGCCTTAGGCTAGGGCACCGCTAGACTCAGGCTATGGCACTCCTAGGCTTAGGCTAGGGCAATCCTAGGCTTGGTCTAAGCGTAGGGCTCCCATAGCCTTAGGCTAGGGCTCCCCCGGGCTTAGGCTAAGGCTAGGGCTCCCGAAGCCTTAGGCTAGGGCTCCTCTAGCCTTAGGCTAGGGCACCCCTAGCCTTAGGCTAGGGCACCCCTAGGCTTAGGCTAAGGCTAGGGCTCCCCTAGCCTTAGGCTAGGGCACCTCTAGGCTTAGGCTAGGGCTCCCCTAGTCTTAGGCTAGGGATCCCCTAGCCTTAGGCTATGTCACCCCTAGGCTTAGGCTAAGGCTAGGGCTCCCCTAGCCTTAGGCTAAGGCTCCCCTAGCCTTAGGCTAGGGCTCTCCTAGCCTTAGGCTAGGGCTCTCTTAGACTCAGGCTAGGGCACACCTATGCTTATGCTAGGGCAATCCTAGGCTAGACTAACGCTAGGGCTCCCCTAGACTCAGGCTACGGCACCCGTAGGCTCAGGCTAGGGCACCCCTAGGCTCAGTCAAGGGCACCCCTAGGCTTAGGCTAGTGCTCCCCTAGACTCAGGTTAGGGCACCCCTAGGCTTAGGCTAGGGCACACTGAGGCTTAGGCTAGGGCACCCCTAGGCTTAGGATAAGGCTAGGGATACCCTAGCCTAAGGCTAGAGCACCCCTAGGGTTAGGATAGGGCACCCCTAGACTTAGGCTAGGGCAGCCCTAGGCATAGGCTAAGGCTAGGGCTCCCCTAGCCTAAGGCTAGGGCACCACTAGGCTTAAGCTGGGGCACCCCTAGCCTTAGGCTAAGGCTGGGGCTCCCCTAGGCTTAGGCTAGGGCACCCCTAGACTTAGGCTAGGGCATCCCTAGGCTTAGGCTGAGGCACCCCTAGGCTTAGGCTACGGCTCCCCTAGCCTCAGGCTAGGACAACCCTAGACGCAGGCTAGGGCACCCCTAGGCTTAGCCTAGGGCACCCCTAGGCTTAGCCTAGGGCACCCCTAGGCTTAGGCTAAGGCTAAGGCTCCCCTAGTCTAAAGCTAGGGCACCCCTAGGCTCAGGCTAGGGCACCCCTAGGCTCAGGCTAGGGTACCCCTAGGTTTAGGCTGGGGCACCCCTAGGCTTAGGCTAAGGCTAGGGCTCCACTAGCCTAAGGCTAGGGAACCCCTAGGCTTAGTCTAGGGCACCCGTAGGCTCAGGCTAGGGCACCCCTAGCCTCAGGCTCGGGCACCCCTAGGCTTAGGCTAGGGCACCCCTAGGCTTAGGCTAAGGCTATGGTTCCCCTAGCCTCAGGCTAGGGCACCCCTAAGCTTAGGCTAGTGTACCCCTAGGCTTAGACTAGGGTACCCCTAGGCTTAGGCTAAGGCTAGGGATAACCTAGCCTAAGGCTAGAGCACCCCTTGGCTTAGGCTAGGGCACCCCTAGTCTTAGGCTAGGGCTCCACTAGGCTTTGGCTAAGGCTAGGGCTCCCCTAGTCTCAGGCTAGGTCACCCCTAGGCTTAGGCTAGGCCACCCCTCGTCTTAGGCTAGGGCACCCTTAGGCTTAGGCTAGGGCACCCCTAGGCTTAGGCTAGGGCACCCCGAAGCAAAGGCTAAGAATAGTGCTCTCCTAGCCTAAGGCTATGGCACCCCTAGGCTCAGGCTAGGGCACAACTAGGCTTAGGTTAGGGCACCCCTAGGCTTAGGCTAGGGCACCCCTAGGCTTAGGCTAGGGCACCCCTAGGCTTCGGCTAGGGCACCCCTAGGCTTAGGCTAAGGCTACGGCTCACCTAGTCTCAGGATAATGCACCCCTGGACTCAGGCTATAGCACCACTAAGCGTAGGCTAGGGCAATCCTAGGCTAGACAAAGGCTAGGGCTCCCCTATGCTCAGGCTAGGGCACCCATAGGCTCAGGCTAGGGCACCCCTAGGCTCAGGCTAGGGCACCCCTAGGCTCAGGCTAGGGCACCCCTAGGCTTAGGATAGGGCACACCTAGGCTTAGGATAGGGCACCCCTAGGCTTAGGCTAGGGCACCCCTTGGCTTAGGCTAAGGCTATGGCTGCCCTAGCCTCAGGCTAGGGCACCCCTAGGCTCAGGCTAGGACACCCCTAGGCTTAGACTAGGGAACCCCTAGGCTTAGACTAAGGCTAGGGCTCCCATAGCCTAAGGCTACGGCACCCCTAGGCTCAGGCTAGGGCACCCCTAGTCTTAGGCTAGGGCACCCCTAGGCTTAGGCTAAGGCTATGGCTCCCCTAACCTCAGGTTAGTGCACCCTTAGACTCAGGCTATGGCACCACTAGGCTTAGGCTAGGGCAATCCTAGACTAGACTAACGCTAGGGCTCCCCTAGGCTAAGGCTAGGGTTCCCCTAGCCTTCAGGCTAGGGCACCCCTAGGCTTTAGGCTCCCCTAGGTTAAGGCTAGGGCTCCCCTAGCCTTCAGGCTAGGGCACCCCTAGGCTTTAGGCTAGGGCTCCCCTAGGCTAAGGCTAGGGCTCCCCTAACCTTCAGGCTAGGGCACCCCTAGGCTTTCGGCTAGGGCTCCCCTAGGCTAAGGCTAGGGCTCCTCTAGCCTTCAGGCTAGGGCACCCCTAGGCTTTAGGCTCCCCTAGGCTAAGGCTAGGGCTCCCCTAGCCTTCAGGCTAGGGCACCCCTAGGCTTTAGGCTAGGGCTCCCCTAGGCTAAGGCTAGGGCTCCCCTAGCCTTCAGGCTAGGGCACCCCTAGGCTTTAGGCTCCCCTAGGCTAAGGCTAGGGCTCCCCTAGCCTTCAGGCTAGGGCACCCCTAGGTTTAGGCTGGGCTCCCCTAGGCTAAGGCTAGGGCTCCCCTAGCCTTCAGGCTAGGGCACCCCTAGGCTTTAGGCTCCCCTTGGCTAAGGCTAGGGCTCCCCTAGCCTTCAGGCTAGGGCACCCCTAGGCTTTAGGCTAGGGCTCCCCTAGGCTAAGGCTAGGGCTCCCCTAGCCTTCAGGCTAGGGCACCTGTAGGCCTTAGGCTCCCCTAGGCTAAGGCTAGGGCTCCCCTAGCCTTCAGGCTAGGGCACCCCTAGGCTTTAGGCTAGGGCTCCCCTAGCCTTCAGGCTAGGGCACCCCTAGGCTTTAGGCTCCCCTAGGCTAAGGCTAGGGCTCCCCTAGCCTTCAGGCTAGGGCACCCCTAGGCTTTAGGCTTGGGCTCCCCTAGCCTACAGGCTAGGGCACCCCTAGGCTTTAGGCTCCGCTAGGCTAAGGCTAGGGGTCCCCTAGCCTTCAGGCTAGGGCAACCCTAGGCTTTAGGCTCGGGCTCCCCTAGGCTAAGGCTAGGGCTCCCCTGGCCTTCAGGCTAGGGCACCCCTAGGCTTTAGGCTCCCCTAGGCTAAGGCTAGGGCTCCCCTAGCCTTCAGGCTAGGGCACACCTAGGCTTTAGGCTCCCCTAGGCTAAGGCTAGGGCTCCCCTAGCCTTCAGGCTAGGGCACCCCTAGGCTTTAGGCTCCCCTAGGCTAAGGCTAGGGCTCCCCTAGCCTTCAGGCTAGGGCACCCCTAGGATTTAGGCTCCCCTAGGCTAAGGCTAGGGCTCCCCTAGCCTTCAGTCTAGGGCACCCCTAGGCTTTAGGCTCCCCTAGGCTAAGGCTAGGGCTCCCCTAGCCTTCAGGCTAGGGCACCCCTAGGCTTTAGGCTACCCTAGGCTAAGGCTAGGGCTCCCCTAGCCTTCAGGCTAGGGCACCCCTTGGCTTTAGGCTCCCCTAGGCTAAGGCTAGGGCTCCCCTAGCCTTCAGGCTAGGGCACCCCTAGGCTTTAGGCTCCCCTAGGCTAAGGCTAGGGCTCCCCTAGCCTTCAGGCTAGGGCACCCCTAGGCTTTAGGCTCCCCTAGGCTAAGGCTAGGGCTCCCCTAGCCTTCAGGCTAGGGCACCCCTAGGCTTTAGGCTCCCCTAGGCTAAGGCTAGGGCTCCCCTAGCCTTCAGGCTAGGGCTCCCCTAGGCTTTAGGCTCCCCTAGGCTAAGGCTAGGGCTCCCCTAGGCTAAGGCTAGGCCTCCCGTAGCCTTCAGGCTAGGGCACCCCTAGGTTTTAGGCTCCCCTAGGCTAAGGCTAGGGCTCCCCTAGCCTTCAGGCTAGGGAACCCCTAGGCTTTAGGGTCCCCTAGGCTAAGGCTAGGGCTCCCCTAGCGTTCAGGCTACGGCACCCCTAGGCTTTAGGCTAGGGCTCCCCTAGGCTAAGGCTAGGGCTCCCCTAGCCTTCAGGCTAGGCAACCCCTAGGCTTTAGGCTCCCCTAGGCTAAGGCTAGGGCTCCCCTAGCCTTCAGGCTAGGGCACCCCAAGGCTTTACGTTAGGGCTCCCCTAGGCTAAGGCTAGGGCTCCCCTAGCCTTCAGGCTAGGGCACCCCTAGGCTTTAGGCTCCCCTAGGCTAAGGCTAGGGCACCCCTAGGCTTTAAGCTAGGGCTCCCCTAGGCTAAGGCTAGGGCTCCCCTAGCCTTCAGGCTAGGGCACCCCTAGGCTTTAGGCTCCCCTAGGCTAAGGCTTGGGCTCCCCTAGCCTTCAGGCTAGGGCACCCCTAGGCTTTAGGCTAGGGCTCCCCTAGGCTAAGGCTAGGGCTCCCCTAGCCTTCAGGCTAGGGCACCCCTAGGCTTTAGGCTAGGGCTTCCCTAGGCTAAGGCTAGGGCTCCCCTAGCCTTCAGGCTGGGCACCCCTAGGCTTTAGGCTAGGGCTCCCCTAGGCTAAGGCTAGGGCTCCCCTAGCCTTCAGGCTAGGGCACCCCTAGGCTTTAGGCTCCCCTAGGCTAAGGCTAGGGCTCCCCTAGCCTTCAGGCTAGGGCACCCCTAGGCTTTAGGCTCCCCTAGGCTAAGGCTAGGGCTCCCCTAGCCTTCAGGCTAGGGCACCCCTAGGCTTTAGGCTGGGCTCTCCTAGGCTAAGGCTAGGGCTCCCCTAGCCTTCAGGCTAGGGCACCCCTAGGCTTTAGGCTCCCCTAGGCTAAGGCTAGGGCTCCCCTAGCCTTCAGGCTAGGGCACCCCTAGGCTTTAGTCTAGGGCTCCCCTAGGCTAAGGCTAGGGCTCCCCTAGCCTTCAGGCTAGGGCACCTGTAGGCCTTAGGCTCCCCTAGGCTAAGGCTAGGGCTCCCCTAGCCTTCAGGCTAGGGCACCCCTAGGCTTTAGGCTAGGTCTCCCCTAGGCTAAGGCTAGGGCTCCCCTAGCCTTCAGGCTAGGGCACCCCTAGGCTTTAGGCTCCCCTAGGCTAAGGTTAGGGCTCCCCGAGCCTTCAGGCTAGGGCACCCCTAGGCTTTAGGCTAGGGCTCCCCTAGGCTAAGGCTAGGGCTCCCCTAGCCTTCAGGCTAGGGCTCCCCTAGGCTTTAGGCTCACCTAGGGTAAGGCTAGGGCTCCCCTAGCCTTCAGGCTAGGGCACCCCTAGGCTTTAGGCTACGGCTCACCTAGGCTAAGGCTAGGGCTCCCCTAGCCTTCAGGCTAGGGCACCCCTAGGCTAAGGCTAGGGCTCCCCTAGCCTTCAGACTAGGGCACCCCAAGGCTTTAAGCAAGGGCTCCCCTAGGCTAAGGCTAGGGCTCCCCTAGCCTTCAGGTTAGGGCACCCCTAGGCTTTAGGCTCCCCTAGGCTAAGGCTAGGGCTCCCCTAGCCTTCAGGCTAGGGCACCCCTAGGCTTTAGGCTAGGGTTCCCCTAGGCTAAGGCTAGGGCTCCCTTAGCCTTCAGGCTAGGGCACCCCTAGGCTTTAGGCTCCTCTAGACTAAGGCTAGGGCTCCCCTAGCCTGAAGGCTAGTGCGCCCCTAGGCTTTAGGCTAGGGCTCCTCTAGGCTAAGGCTAGGGCTCCCCTAGCCTACAGGCTAGGGCACCCCTAGGCTTTAGGCTCCGCTAGGCTAAGGCTAGGGGTCCCCTAGCCTTCAGGCTAGGGCACCCCTAGGCTTTAGGCTCGGGCTCCCCTAGGCAAAGGCTAGGGCTTCCCTAGCCTTCAGGCTAGGGCACCCCTAGGCTTTAGGCTCCCCTAGGCTAAGGCTAGGGCTCCCCTAGCCTTCAGGCTAGGGCACCCCTAGGCTTTAGGCTCGGGCTCCCCTACGCTAAGGCTAGGGCTCCCCTAGCCTTCAGGCTAGGGCACCCCTAGGCTTTAGGCTCCCCTAGGCTAAGGCTAGGGCTCCCCTAGCCTTCAGGCTAGGGCACCCCTAGGCTTTAGGCTCCCCTAGGCTAAGGCTACGGCTCCCCTAGCCTTCAGGCTAGGGCACCCCTAGGCTTTAGGCTCCCCTAGTCTAAGGCTAGGGCTACCCTAGCCTTCAGGCTAGGGCACCCCTAGGCTTTAGGGTCCCCTAGGCTAAGGCTAGGGCTCCCCTAGCCTTCAGGCTAGGGCACCCCTAGGCTTTAGGCTCCCCTAGGCTAAGGCTAGGGCTCCCCTAGCCTTCAGGCTAGGGCACCCCTAGGCTTTAGGCTCCCCTAGGCTAAGGCTAGGGCTCCCCTAGCCTTCAGGCTAGGGCACCCCTAGGCTTTAGGCTCCCCTAGTCTAAGGCTAGGGCTACCCTAGCCTTCAGGCTAGGGCACCCCTAGGCTTTAGGCTCCCCTAGGCTAAGGCTAGGGCTCCCCTAGCCTTCAGGCTAGGGCATCCCTAGGCTTTAGGCTCCCCTAGGCTAAGGCTAGGGCTCCCCTAGCCTTCAGGCTAGGGCACCCCTAGGCTTTAGGCTCCCCTAGGCTAAGGCTAGGGCTCCCCTAGCCTTCAGGCTAGGGCACCCCTAGGCTTTAGGCTCCCCTAGTCTAAGGCTAGGGCTACCCTAGCCTTCAGGCTAGGGCACCCCTAGGCTTTAGGCTCGGGCTCCCCTAGGCAAAGGCTAGGGCTTCCCTAGCCTTCAGGCTAGGGCACCCCTAGGCTTTAGGCTCCCCTAGGCTAAGGCTAGGGCTCCCCTAGCCTTCAGGCTAGGGCACCCCTAGGCTTTAGGCTCGGGCTCCCCTACGCTAAGGCTAGGGCTCCCCTAGCCTTCAGGCTAGGGCACCCCTAGGCTTTAGGCTCCCCTAGGCTAAGGCTAGGGCTCCCCTAGCCTTCAGGCTAGGGCACCCCTAGGCTTTAGGCTCCCCTAGGCTAAGGCTACGGCTCCCCTAGCCTTCAGGCTAGGGCACCCCTAGGCTTTAGGCTCCCCTAGTCTAAGGCTAGCGCTACCCTAGCCTTCAGGCTAGGGCACCCCTAGGCTTTAGGCTCCCCTAGGCTAAGGCTCGGGCTCCCCTAGCCTTCAGGCTAGGGCACCCCTAGCCTTTAGGCTCCCCTAGGCTAAGGCTAGGGCTCCCCTAGCCTTCAGGCTAGGGCACCCCTAGGCTTTAGGCTCCCCTAGGCTAAGGCTAGGGCTCCCCTAGCCTTCAGGCTAGGGCACCCCTAGGCTTTAGGCTCCCCTAGGCTAAGGCTAGGGCTCCCCTAGCCTTCAGGCTAGGGTACCCCTAGGCTTTAGGCTCCCCTAGCCTAAGGCTAGGGCTCTCCTAGCCTTCAGGCTAGGGCACCCCTAGGCTTTAGGCTCCCCTAGGCTAAGGCTAGGGCTCCCCTAGACTTCAGGCTAGGGCACCCCTAGGCTTTAGGCTCCCCTAGGCTAAGGCTAGGGCTCCCCTAGCCTTCAGGCTAGGGCACCCCTAGGCTTTAGGCTCCCCTAGGCTAAGGCTAGGGCTCCCCTAGCCTTCAGGCTGGGCACCCCTAGGCTTTAGGCTCCCCTAGGCTAAGGCTAGGGCTTCCCTAGCCTTCAGGCTAGGGCACCCCTAGGCTTTAGGCTCCCCTAGGCTAAGGCAAGGGCTCCCCTAGCCTTCAGGCTAGGGCACCCCTAGGCTTTAGGCTCCCCTAGGCTAAGGCCAGGGCTCCCCTAGCCTTCAGGATAGGGCACCCCTAGGCTTTAGGCTACCCTAGGCTCAGGCTATGGCTCCCCTAGCCTTCAGGCTAGGGCTCCCCTAGGCTTTAGGCTCCCCTAGGCTAAGGCTAGAGCTCCCCTAGGCTAAGGCTAGGGCTCCCCTAGCCTTCAGGCTAGGGCACCCTAGGCTTTAGGCTCCCCTAGGCTAAGGCTAGGGCTCCCCTAGCCTTCAGGCTAGGGCACCCCTAGGCTTTAGGCTCCCCTAGGCTAAGGCTAGGGCTCCCCTAGCCTTCAGGCTAGGGCACCCCTAGGCTTTAGACTAGGGCTCCCCTAGGCTAAGGCTAGCGCTCCCCTAGCCTTCAGGCTAGGGCACCCCTAGGCTTTAGGCTCCCCTAGGCTAAGGCTAGGGCTCCCCTAGCCTTCAGGCTAGGGCACCCCTAGGCTTTAGGCTAGGGCTCCCCTAGGCTAAGGCTAGGGCTCCCCTAGCCTTCAGGCTAGGGTACCCCTAGGCTTTAGGCTCCCCTAGGCTAAGGCTATGGCTCCCCTAGCCTTCAGGCTAGGGCACCCCTAGGCTTTAGGCTCCCCTAGGCTAAGGCTAGGGCTCCCCTAGCCTTTGGGCTAGGGCACCTCTAGGCTTTAGGCTAGGGCTATCCTAGGCTAAGGCTAGGGCTCCCCTAGCCTTCAGGCTAGGGCACCCCTAGCTTTAGGCTTTCCTAGGCTAAGGCTAGGGCTCCCCTAGCCTTCAGGCTACGGCACCCCTAGGCTTTAGGCTAGGGCTCCCCTAGGCGAAGGTTAGGGCTCCCCTAGCCTTCAGGCTAGGGCACCCCTAGGCTTTAGGCTCCCCTAGGCTAAGGCTAGGGCTCCCCTAGCCTTCAGGCTAGGGCACCCCTAGGCTTTAGGCTAGGGCTCCCCTAGGCTAAGGCTAGGGCTCCCCTAGCCTTCAGGGTAGGGCACCCCTAGGCTTTAGGCTCCCCTAGGCTAAGGCTAGGGCTCCCCTAGCCTTTAGGCTAGGGCACCCCTAGGCTTTAGGCTAGGGCTCCCCTAGGCTAAGGCTAGGGCTCCCCTAGCCTTCAGGCTAGGGCACCCCTAGGCTTTCGACTCCCCTAGGCTAAGGCTAGGGCTTCCCTAGCCTAAAGCTAGGGCACCCCTAGGCTCAGGCTAGGGCACCCCTAGGCTCAGGCTAGGGCACCCCTAGGCTAAGGCTAGGGCACCCCTAGGCTTAGGCTAAGGCTAGGGCTCCCCTAACCTAAGGCTAGGGCACCCCAAGGCTTAGGCTAGGGCACCCTTAGGCTTAGGCTAAGGCTAGGGCTCCCGTAGTCTCAGGCTAGGTCACCCCTAGGCTTAGGCTAGGGCACCCCTAGGCTTAGGCTAGGGAAGCCCTAGGCTTAGTTTAAGGCTAGGGCTCCCCTAGCCTAAGGCTAGCGCACCCCTAGGCTTAGGCTAGGGCACCGCTAGGCTTAAGCTAGGGCACCCCTAGCCTTAGGCTAAGGCTAGGGCTCCCCTAGTCTCAGGCTAGGTCACCCCTAGGCTTAGGCTAGGGCACCCCTAGGCTTAGGCTAGGGCACCCTTAGGCTTAGGCTAGGGTACCCCTAGGCTTAGGCTAGGGCTCCCCTAGGCTTAGGCTAAGGCTAGGGCTCCCCTAGCCTAAAGCTAGGGCACCCCTAGGCTCAGGCTAGGGCCCCCTAGGCTTAGGCTAGGGCACCCCTAGGCTTAGGCTAAGGCTAGGGCTCCCCTAGCCTAAAACTAGGGCACCCCTAGGCTCAGGCTAGGGCACCCGTAGGCTAAGGCTAGGGCAGCCCTAGGCTTAGGCTAAGGCTAGGGCTCCCCTAGCCTAAGGCTAGGGCACCCCTAGGCTTAGGCTAGGGCACCCTTAGGCTTAGGCTAGGGCACCCCTAGTCTTAGGCTAGGGCTCCCCTAGGCTTAGGCTAAGGCTAGGGCTCCCCTAGTCTCAGGCTAGGTCACCCCTAGTCTTAGGTTAGGGCACCCCTAGTCTTAGGCTAGGGCACCCCTAGCCTTAGGCTAGGGAACCCCTAGATTTAAGCTAGGGAACCCCTAGGCTCAGGCTAGGGCACCCCTAGCCTTAGGCTAAGTCTAGGGATCCCCTAGCCTAAGGCTAGGGCACCCCTAGGCTTAGGCTACGGCACCACTAGGCTTAAGCTAGGGCACCCCTAGCCTTAGGGTAAGGCTAGGGCTCCCCTAGTATCAGGCTAGGTCACCCCAAAGCTTAGGCTAGGGCACCCCTAGGCTTAGGCTAGGGCAGCCCTTGGCTTAGGCTAAGGCTAGGGCTCCCCTAGCCTAAGGCTAGGGCACCCCTAGTCTCAGGCTAGGGCACCCCTAGGCTCAGGCTAGGGCCCCCCTAGCCTAAGGCTAGGGCTCCCCTAGTCTCAGGCTAGGTCACCCCTGGGCTTAGGCTAGGGCACCCCTAGGCTTAGGCTAGGGCAGCCCTAGAATTAGGCTAAGGCTAGGACTCCCCTAGCCTAAAGCTAGGGCACCCCTAGGCTCAGGCTAGGGCACCCCTAGGCTCAGGCTAGGGCACGCCTAGGCTAAGGCTAGGGCACCCCTAGGCTTAGGCTAATGCTAGGGCTCCCCTAGCCTAAGGCTAGGGCACCCCTAGGCTTAGGCTAGGGCACCCTTAGGCTTAGGCTAGGGTACCCCTAGGCTTAGGCTAGGGCTCCCCTAGGCTTAGGCTAAGGCAGCCCTAGGCTTAGGCTAAGGCTAGGGCTCCCCTAGCCTAAGGCTAGGGAACCCCTAGGCTTAGGCTAGAGCACCACGAGGCTTAAGCTAGGGCACCCGTAGCCTTAGGCTAAGGCTAGAGCTCCCCTAGTCTCAGGCTAGGTCACCCCTAGCCTTAGGCTAGGGCACCCCTAGGCTTAGGCTAGGGCAGCCCTAGGCTTAGGCTAAGGCTAGGGCTCCCCTAGCTTAATGCTAGGGCACCCCTAGGCTTAGGCTAGGGCACCCCTAGGCTTAGGCGAGGGCACCCCTAGGCTTAGGCTAAGGCTAGGGATCCCCTAGCCTAAGGCTAGGGCACCCCTAGACTTAGGCTAGGGCACCCCTAGGCTTAGGCAAGGGCAGCCCTAGGCTTAGGCTAAGGTTAGGGCTCCCCTAGCCTAAGGCTAGGGCACCCCTAGGCTTAGGCTAGGGCACCCCTAGGCTTAGGCTAGGGGACCCCTAGGGTTAGGCTAGGGCACCCCTAGTCTAAGGCTAAGGCTAGGGCTCCCCTAGCCTAAAGCTAGGGCACCCCTAGGCTTAGGCTAGGGCACCCCTAGGCTCAGGCTAGCACCTCTAGAATAAGGCTAGGGCACCTCTAGGCTTAGGCTAAGGCTAGGGCTCCCCTAGCCTAAGGCTAGGGCACCCCTAGGCTTAGGCTAGGGCACCCTTAGGCTTAGGCTAGGGCACCCCTATGCTTAGGCTAGGGCTCCCCTAGGCTTAGGCTAAGGCTAGGGCTCCCCTAGTCTCAGGCTAGGTCACCCTAGGCTTAGGCTAGGGCACCCCTAGGCTTAGGCTAGGGCAGCCCTAGGCTTAGGCTAAGGCTAGGGCTCCCCTAGCCTAAGTAGGGCACCTCTAGGCTTACGCTAGGGCACCACTAGGCTTAAGCTATGGCACCCCTACCCTTAGGTTAAGGCTAGGGTTCCCCTAATCTCAGGCTAGGTCACCCCTAGGCTTAGGCTAGGGCACCCCTAGGCTTTAGGCTCCCCTAGGCTAAGGCTAGGGCTCCCCTAGCCTTCAGGCTAGGGCACCCCTAGGCTTTAGGCTCCCCTAGGCTAAGGCTAGGGCTCCCCTAGCCTTCAGGCTGGGCACCCCTAGGCTTTAGGCTCCCCTAGGCTAAGGCTAGGGCTTCCCTAGCCTTCAGGCTAGGGCACCCCTAGGCTTTAGGCTCCCCTAGGCTAAGGCAAGGGCTCCCCTAGCCTTCAGGCTAGGGCACCCCTAGGCTTTAGGCTCCCCTAGGCTAAGGCTAGGGCTCCCCTAGCCTTCAGGATAGGGCACCCCTAGGCTTTAGGCTACCCTAGGCTCAGGCTATGGCTCCCCTAGCCTTCAGGCTAGGGCTCCCCTAGGCTTTAGGCTCCCCTAGGCTAAGGCTAGAGCTCCCCTAGGCTAAGGCTAGGGCTCCCCTAGCCTTCAGGCTAGGGCACCCTAGGCTTTAGGCTCCCCTAGGCTAAGGCTAGGGCTCCCCTAGCCTTCAGGCTAGGGCACCCCTAGGCTTTAGGCTCCCCTAGGCTAAGGCTAGGGCTCCCCTAGCCTTCAGGCTAGGGCACCCCTAGGCTTTAGACTAGGGCTCCCCTAGGCTAAGGCTAGCGCTCCCCTAGCCTTCAGGCTAGGGCACCCCTAGGCTTTAGGCTCCCCTAGGCTAAGGCTAGGGCTCCCCTAGCCTTCAGGCTAGGGCACCCCTAGGCTTTAGGCTAGGGCTCCCCTAGGCTAAGGCTAGGGCTCCCCTAGCCTTCAGGCTAGGGTACCCCTAGGCTTTAGGCTCCCCTAGGCTAAGGCTATGGCTCCCCTAGCCTTCAGGCTAGGGCACCCCTAGGCTTTAGGCTCCCCTAGGCTAAGGCTAGGGCTCCCCTAGCCTTTGGGCTAGGGCACCTCTAGGCTTTAGGCTAGGGCTATCCTAGGCTAAGGCTAGGGCTCCCCTAGCCTTCAGGCTAGGGCACCCCTAGCTTTAGGCTTTCCTAGGCTAAGGCTAGGGCTCCCCTAGCCTTCAGGCTACGGCACCCCTAGGCTTTAGGCTAGGGCTCCCCTAGGCGAAGGTTAGGGCTCCCCTAGCCTTCAGGCTAGGGCACCCCTAGGCTTTAGGCTCCCCTAGGCTAAGGCTAGGGCTCCCCTAGCCTTCAGGCTAGGGCACCCCTAGGCTTTAGGCTAGGGCTCCCCTAGGCTAAGGCTAGGGCTCCCCTAGCCTTCAGGGTAGGGCACCCCTAGGCTTTAGGCTCCCCTAGGCTAAGGCTAGGGCTCCCCTAGCCTTTAGGCTAGGGCACCCCTAGGCTTTAGGCTAGGGCTCCCCTAGGCTAAGGCTAGGGCTCCCCTAGCCTACAGGCTAGGGCACCCCTAGGCTTTCGACTCCCCTAGGCTAAGGCTAGGGCTTCCCTAGCCTAAAGCTAGGGCACCCCTAGGCTCAAGCTAGGGCACCCCTAGGCTCAGGCTAGGGCACCCCTAGGCTAAGGCTAGGGCACCCCTAGGCTTAGGCTAAGGCTAGGGCTCCCCTAGCCTAAGGCTAGGGCACCCCAAGGCTTAGGCTAGGGCACCCTTAGGCTTAGGCTAAGGCTAGGGCTCCCGTAGTCTCAGGCTAGGTCACCCCTAGGCTTAGGCTAGGGCACCCCTAGGCTTAGGCTAGGGAAGCCCTAGGCTTAGTTTAAGGCTAGGGCTCCCCTAGCCTAAGGCTAGCGCACCCCTAGGCTTAGGCTAGGGCACCGCTAGGCTTAAGCTAGGGCACCCCTAGCCTTAGGCTAAGGCTAGGGCTCCCCTAGTCTCAGGCTAGGTCACCCCTAGGCTTAGGCTAGGGCACCCCTAGGCTTAGGCTAGGGCACCCTTAGGCTTAGGCTAGGGTACCCCTAGGCTTAGGCTAGGGCTCCCCTAGGCTTAGGCTAAGGCTAGGGCTCCCCTAGCCTAAAGCTAGGGCACCCCTAGGCTCAGGCTAGGGCCCCCTAGGCTTAGGCTAGGGCACCCCTAGGCTTAGGCTAAGGCTAGGGCTCCCCTAGCCTAAAGCTAGGGCACCCCTAGGCTCAGGCTAGGGCACCCGTAGGCTAAGGCTAGGGCAGCCCTAGGCTTAGGCTAAGGCTAGGGCTCCCCTAGCCTAAGGTTAGGGCACCCCTAGGCTTAGGCTAGGGCACCCTTAGGCTTAGGCTAGGGCACCCCTAGTCTTAGGCTAGGGCTCCCGTAGGCTTAGGCTAAGGCTAGGGCTCCCCTAGTCTCAGGCTAGGTCACCCCTAGTCTTAGGTTAGGGCACCCCTAGTCTTAGGCTAGGGCACCCCTAGCCTTAGGCTAGGGAACCCCTAGATTTAAGCTAGGGAACCCCTAGGCTCAGGCTAGGGCACCCCTAGCCTTAGGCTAAGTCTAGGGATCCCCTAGCCTAAGGCTAGGGCACCCCTAGGCTTAGGCTACGGCACCACTAGGCTTAAGCTAGGGCACCCCTAGCCTTAGGGTAAGGCTAGGGCTCCCCTAGTATCAGGCTAGGTCACCCCAAAGCTTAGGCTAGGGCACCCCTAGGCTTAGGCTAGGGCAGCCCTTGGCTTAGGCTAAGGCTAGGGCTCCCCTAGCCTAAGGCTAGGGCACCCCTAGTCTCAGGCTAGGGCACCCCTAGGCTCAGGCTAGGGCCCCCCTAGCCTAAGGCTAGGGCTCCCCTAGTCTCAGGCTAGGTCACCCCTGGGCTTAGGCGAGGGCACCCCTAGGCTTAGGCTAAGGCTAGGGATCCCCTAGCCTAAGGCTAGAGCACCCCTAGACTTAGGCTAGGGCACCCCTAGGCTTAGGCAAGGGCAGCCCTAGGCTTAGGCTAAGGTTAGGGCTCCCCTAGCCTAAGGCTAGGGCACCCCTAGGCTTAGGCTAGGGCACCCCTAGGCTTAGGCTAGGGGACCCCTAGGGTTAGGCTAGGGCACCCCTAGTCTAAGGCTAAGGCTAGGGCTCCCCTAGCCTAAAGCTAGGGCACCCCTAGGCTTAGGCTAGGGCACCCCTAGGCTCAGGCTAGCACCTCTAGAATAAGGCTAGGGCACCTCTAGGCTTAGGCTAAGGCTAGGGCTCCCCTAGCCTAAGGCTAGGGCACCCCTAGGCTTAGGCTAGGGCACCCTTAGGCTTAGGCTAGGGCACCCCTATGCTTAGGCTAGGGCTCCCCTAGGCTTAGGCTAAGGCTAGGGCTCCCCTAGTCTCAGGCTAGGTCACCCTAGGCTTAGGCTAGGGCACCCCTAGGCTTAGGCTAGGGCAGCCCTAGGCTTAGGCTAAGGCTAGGGCTCCCCTAGCCTAAGTAGGGCACCTCTAGGCTTACGCTAGGGCACCACTAGGCTTAAGCTATGGCACCCCTACCCTTAGGTTAAGGCTAGGGTTCCCCTAATCTCAGGCTAGGTCACCCCTAGGCTTAGGCTAGGGCACCCCTAGGCTTAGGCTAGGGCAGCCCTAGGCTTAGGCTAAGGCTAGGGCTCCCCTAGCCTAAGGCTAAGGCACCCCTAGGCATAGGATAGGGCACCAATAGGCTTAAGCTACGACACACCTAGGCTTAGGCGAGGGCATTCCTAGGCTTAGGCTAGGGCACTCCTAGGATTAGGCTAAGGCTAGGGATCCCCTAGCCTAAGGCTAGAGCACCCCTAGGCTTAGGCTAGGGCACCACTAGGCTTAGGCTAGGGCAGCCCTAGGCTTAGGCTGGGACTCCCATAGGCTTAGACTAGGGCACCCCTAGGCTTAGGCTAGGGCAACCCTAGGCTTAGGCTAGGGCACCCCTAGGCTTAGGCTACGGCTCCCCTAGCCTCAGGCTAGGGCACCCCTAGACGCAGGCTAGGGCACCCATAGGCTTATGCTAGGGCACCCCTAGGCTTAGGCTAAGGCTCGGGCTCCCCTAGCCTAAGGCTAGGCCACCTCTAGGCTTAGGCTAGGTCACCCCTAGGCTTAGGCTAGGGGACCCCTAGGCTTAGGCTAGGGCTCCCCAAGGCTTAGGCTAAGGCTAGGGCTCGCCTAGTCTCAGGCTAGGTCACCCCTAGGCTTAGGCTTGGGCACCCATAGGCTTAGGCTAGGGCAGCCCTAGGCTTAGGCTAAGGCTAGGGCTCCCCTAGCCTAAGGCTAGGGCACACCTAGGCTTAAGCTAAGGCTAGGGCTCCCCTAGCCTAAGACTAGGGCACCCCTAGGCTTAGGGTAGGGCACCACTAGGCTTAAGCTAGGGCACCCCTAGCCTTAGGCTAAGGCTAGGGCTCCCCTAGTCTCAGGCTAGGTCACCCCTAGGCTTAGGCTAGGGCACCCCTAGGCTTAGGCTAGGGCACCCCTAGCCTAAGGCTAGGGCACCCCTAGGCTCAGGCTATGGCACCCCTAGGCTTAGGCTAGGGCACCACTAGGCTTAAGCTAGGGAACCCCTAGCCTTAGGCTAAGGCTAGGGCTCCCCTAGTCTCAGGCTAGGTCACCCCTAGGCTTAGGCTAGGGCACCCCTAGGCTTAGGCTAGGGAAGCCCTAGGCTTAGGCTAAGGCTAGGGCTTCCCTAGCCTAAAGCTAGGGCACTCCTAGGCTCAGGCTAGGGCACCCCTAGGCTCAGGCTAGGGCACCCCTAGGCTAAGGCTAGGGCACCCCTAGGCTTAGGCTAAGGCTAGGGCTCCCCTAGCCTAAGGCTAGGGCACCCCAAGGCTTAGGCTAGGGCACCCTTAGGCTTAGGCTAAGGCTATGGCTCCCCTAGTCTCAGGCTAGGTCACCCCTAGGCTTAGGCTAGGGCACCCCTAGGCTTAGGCTAGGGCAGCCCTAGGCTTAGGCTAAGGCTAGGGCTCCCCTAGCCTAAGGCTAGCGCACCCCTAGGCTTAGGCTAGGGCACCGCTAGGCTTAAGCTAGGGCACCCCTAGCCTTAGGCTAAGGCTAGGGCTCCCCTAGTCTCAGGCTAGGTCACCCCTAGGCTTAGGCTAGGGCACCCCTAGGCTGAGGCTAGGGCAGCCCTAGGCTTAGGCTAAGGCTAGGGCTCCCCTAGCCTAAGGCTAGGGCACCCCTAGGCTTAGGCTAGGGCACCACTAGGCTTAAGCTAGGGCACCCCTAGGCTTAGGCTAGGGCACCCCTAGGCTTAGGCTAGGGCACCCCTAGGCTTAGACTAAGGCTAGGGCTCCCCTAGCCTAAGGCTAGGGCACCCCAAGGCTTAGGCTAGGGCACCCTTAGGCTTAGGCTAAGGCTAGGGCTCCCCTAGTCTCAGGCTAGGTCACCCCTAGGCTTAGGCTAGGGCACTCCTAGGCTTAGGCTAGGGCACCCCTAGGCTTAGACTAAGGCTAGGGCTCCCCTAGCCTAAGGCTAGGGCACCCCAAGGCTTAGGCTAGGGCACCCTTAGGCTTAGGCTAAGGCTAGGGCTCCCCTAGTCTCAGGCTAGGTCACCCCTAGGCTTAGGTTAGGGCACCCCTAGGCTGAGGCTAGGGCAGCCCTAGGCTTAGGCTAAGGCTAGGGCTCCCCTAGCCTAAGGCTAGGGCACCCCTAGGCTTAGGCTAGGGCACCTCTAGGCTTAAGCTAGGGCACCCCTAGGCTTAGGCTAGGGCACCCCTAGGCTTAGGCTAGGGCACCTCTAGGCTTAAGCTAGGGCACCCCTAGGCTTAGGCTAGGGCACCCCTAGGCTTAGGCTAGGGCACCCCTAGGCTTACGCTAAGGCTAGGGCTCCCCTAGCCTAAAGCTAGGGCACCCCTAGGCTCAGGCTAGGGCACCCGTAGGCTAAGGCTAGGGCACCCCTAGGCTTAGGCTAAGGCTAGGGCTCCCCTAGCCTAAGGCTAGGGCACCCCTAGGCTTAGGCTAGGGCACTCTTAGGCTTAGGCTAGGGCACCCCTAGTCTTAGGCTAGGGCTCCCCTAGGCTTAGGCTAAGGCTAGGGCTCCCCTAGTCTCAGGCTAGGTCACCCCTAGGCTTAGGTTAGGGCACCCTTAGGCTTAGGCTAGGGCACCCCTAGTCTTAGGCTAGGGCTCCCCTAGCCTTAGGCTAAGGCTAGGGCTCCCCTAGTCTCAGGCTAGGTCACCCCTAGGCTTAGGCTAGGGCACCCCTAGATTTAAGCTAGGGAACCCCTAGGCTCAG
The DNA here is from genome assembly GCF_050624435.1 of Tenrec ecaudatus. Lineage (NCBI taxonomy): Eukaryota > Metazoa > Chordata > Mammalia > Afrosoricida > Tenrecidae > Tenrec > Tenrec ecaudatus. The sequence goes on from NW_027457607.1 coordinate 76,568, forward strand.
GCTAGGGCACCCCTAGGCTTAGGCTAAGGCTAGGGATCCCCTAGCCTAAGGCTAGGGCACCCCTAGGCTTAGGCTACGGCACCACTAGGCTTAAGCTAGGGCACCCCTAGCCTTAGGGTAAGGCTAGGGCTCCCCTAGTCTCAGGCTAGGTCACCCCAAAGCTTAGGCTAGGGCACCCCTAGGCTTAGGCTAGGGCAGCCCTTGGCTTAGGCTAAGGCTAGGGCTCCCCTAGCCTAAGGCTAGGGCACCCCTAGTCTCAGGCTAGGGCACCCCTAGGCTCAGGCTAGGGCACCCCTAGCCTACGGATAGGGCACCCCTATGCTCAGGCTAGGGCACCCCTAGGCTTAGGCTATGGCACCACTAGGCTTAAGCTAGGGTACCCCTAGCCTTAGGCTAAGGCTAGGGCTCCCCTAGTCTCAGGCTAGGTCACCCCTGGGCTTAGGCTAGGGCACCCCTAGGCTTAGGCTAGCGCAGCCCTAGGCTTAGGCTAAGGCTAGGACTCCCCTAGCCTAAAGCTAGGGCACCCCTAGGCTCAGGCTAGGGCACCCCTAGGCTCAGGCTAGGGCACGCCTAGGCTAAGGCTAGGGCACCCCTAGGCTTAGGCTAATGCTAGGGCTCCCCTAGCCTAAGGCTAGGGCACCCCTAGGCTTAGGCTAGGGCACCCTTAGGCTTAGGCTAGGGTACCCCTAGGCTTAGGCTAGGGCTCCCCTAGGCTTAGGCTAAGGCTAGGGCTCCCCTAGCCTAAAGCTAGGGCACCCCTAGGCTCAGGCTAGGGCCCCCTAGGCTTAGGCTAGGGCACCCCTAGGCTTAGGCTAAGGCTAGGGCTCCCCTAGCCTAAAGCTAGGGCACCCCTAGGCTCAGGCTAGGGCACCCGTAGGCTAAGGCTAGGGCAGCCCTAGGCTTAGGCTAAGGCTAGGGCTCCCCTAGCCTAAGGCTAGGGCACCCCTAGGCTTAGGCTAGGGCACCCTTAGGCTTAGGCTAGGGCACCCCTAGTCTTAGGCTAGGGCTCCCCTAGGCTTAGGCTAAGGCTAGGGCTCCCCTAGTCTCAGGCTAGGTCACCCCTAGTCTTAGGTTAGGGCACCCCTAGTCTTAGGCTAGGGCACCCCTAGCCTTAGGCTAGGGAACCCCTAGATTTAAGCTAGGGAACCCCTAGGCTCAGGCTAGGGCACCCCTAGCCTTAGGCTAAGTCTAGGGATCCCCTAGCCTAAGGCTAGGGCACCCCTAGGCTTAGGCTACGGCACCACTAGGCTTAAGCTAGGGCACCCCTAGCCTTAGGGTAAGGCTAGGGCTCCCCTAGTATCAGGCTAGGTCACCCAAAAGCTTAGGCTAGGGCACCCCTAGGCTTAGGCTAGGGCAGCCCTTGGCTTAGGCTAAGGCTAGGGCTCCCCTAGCCTAAGGCTAGGGCACCCCTAGTCTCAGGCTAGGGCACCCCTAGGCTCAGGCTAGGGCCCCCCTAGCCTAAGGCTAGGGCTCCCCTAGTCTCAGGCTATGTCACCCCTGGGCTTAGGCTAGGGCACCCCTAGGCTTAGGCTAGGGCAGCCCTAGGCTTAGGCTAAGGCTAGGACTCCCCTAGCCTAAAGCTAGGGCACCCCTAGGCTCAGGCTAGGGCACCCCTAGGCTCAGGCTAGGGCACGCCTAGGCTAAGGCTAGGGCACCCCTAGGCTTAGGCTAATGCTAGGGCTCCCCTAGCCTAAGGCTAGGGCACCCCTAGGCTTAGGCTAGGGCACCCTTAGGCTTAGGCTAGGGTACCCCTAGGCTTAGGCTAGGGCTCCCCTAGGCTTAGGCTAAGGCAGCCCTAGGCTTAGGCTAAGGCTAGGGCTCCCCTAGCCTAAGGCTAGGGAACCCCTAGGCTTAGGCTAGAGCACCACGAGGCTTAAGCTAGGGCACCCGTAGCCTTAGGCTAAGGCTAGAGCTCCCCTAGTCTCAGGCTAGGTCACCCCTAGCCTTAGGCTAGGGCACCCCTAGGCTTAGGCTAGGGCAGCCCTAGGCTTAGGCTAAGGCTAGGGCTCCCCTAGCTTAATGCTAGGGCACCCCTAGGCTTAGGCTAGGGCACCCCTAGGCTTAGGCGAGGGCACCCCTAGGCTTAGGCTAAGGCTAGGGATCCCCTAGCCTAAGGCTAGAGCACCCCTATACTTAGGCTAGGGCACCCCTAGGCTTAGGCAAGGGCAGCCCTAGGCTTAGGCTAAGGTTAGGGCTCCCCTAGCCTAAGGCTAGGGCACCCCTAGGCTTAGGCTAGGGCACCCCTAGGCTTAGGCTAGGGGACCCCTAGGGTTAGGCTAGGGCACCCCTAGTCTAAGGCTAAGGCTAGGGCTCCCCTAGCCTAAAGCTAGGGCACCCCTAGGCTTAGGCTAGGGCACCCCTAGGCTCAGGCTAGCACCTCTAGAATAAGGCTAGGGCACCACTAGGCTTAGGCTAAGGCTAGGGCTCCCCTAGCCTAAGGCTAGGGCACCCCTAGGCTTAGGCTAGGGAACCCTTAGGCTTAGGCTAGGGCACCCCTATGCTTAGGCTAGGGCTCCCCTAGGCTTAGGCTAAGGCTAGGGCTCCCCTAGTCTCAGGCTAGGTCACCCTAGGCTTAGGCTAGGGCACCCCTAGGCTTAGGCTAGGGCAGCCCTAGGCTTAGGCTAAGGCTAGGGCTCCCCTAGCCTAAGTAGGGCACCTCTAGGCTTACGCTAGGGCACCACTAGGCTTAAGCTATGGCACCCCTACCCTTAGGTTAAGGCTAGGGTTCCCCTAATATCAGGCTAGGTCACCCCTAGGCTTAGGCTAGGGCACCCCTAGGCTTAGGCTAGGGCAGCCCTAGGCTTAGGCTAAGGCTAGGGCTCCCCTATCCTAAGGCTAAGGCACCCCTAGGCATAGGATAGGGCACCAATAGGCTTAAGCTACGACACACCTAGGCTTAGGCGAGGGCATCCCTAGGCTTAGGCTAGGGCACTCCTAGGATTAGGCTAAGGCTAGGGATCCCCTAGCCTAAGGCTAGAGCACCCCTAGGCTTAGGCTAGGGCACCACTAGGCTTAGGCTAGGGCAGCCCTAGGCTTAGGCTGGGACTCCCATAGGCTTAGACTAGGGCACCCCTAGGCTTAGGCTAGGGCAACCCTAGGCTTAGGCTAGGGCACCCCTAGGCTTAGGCTACGGCTCCCCTAGCCTCAGGCTAGGGCACCCCTAGACGCAGGCTAGGGCACCCATAGGCTTATGCTAGGGCACCCCTAGGCTTAGGCTAAGGCTCGGGCTCCCCTAGCCTAAGGCTAGGCCACCTCTAGGCTTAGGCTAGGTCACCCCTAGGCTTAGGCTAGGGGACCCCTAGGCTTAGGCTAGGGCTCCCCAAGGCTTAGGCTAAGGCTAGGGCTCGCCTAGTCTCAGGCTAGGTCACCCCTAGGCTTAGGCTTGGGCACCCATAGGCTTAGGCTAGGGCAGCCCTAGGCTTAGGCTAAGGCTAGGGCTCCCCTAGCCTAAGGCTAGGGCACACCTAGGCTTAAGCTAAGGCTAGGGCTCCCCTAGCCTAAGACTAGGGCACCCCTAGGCTTAGGGTAGGGCACCACTAGGCTTAAGCTAGGGCACCCCTAGCCTTAGGCTAAGGCTAGGGCTCCCCTAGTCTCAGGCTAGGTCACCCCTAGGCTTAGGCTAGGGCACCCCTAGGCTTAGGCTAGGGCACCCCTAGCCTAAGGCTAGGGCACCCCTAGGCTCAGGCTATGGCACCCCTAGGCTTAGGCTAGGGCACCACTAGGCTTAAGCTACGGAACCCCTAGCCTTAGGCTAAGGCTAGGGCTCCCCTAGTCTCAGGCTAGGTCACCCCTAGGCTTAGGCTAGGGCACCCCTAGGCTTAGGCTAGGGAAGCCCTAGGCTTAGGCTAAGGCTAGGGCTTCCCTAGCCTAAAGCTAGGGCACTCCTAGGCTCAGGCTAGGGCACCCCTAGGCTCAGGCTAGGGCACCCCTAGGCTAAGGCTAGGGCACCCCTAGGCTTAGGCTAAGGCTAGGGCTCCCCTAGCCTAAGGCTAGGGCACCCCAAGGCTTAGGCTAGGGCACCCTTAGGCTTAGGCTAAGGCTATGGCTCCCCTAGTCTCAGGCTAGGTCACCCCTAGGCTTAGGCTAGGGCACCCCTAGGCTTAGGCTAGGGCAGCCCTAGGCTTAGGCTAAGGCTAGGGCTCCCCTAGCCTAAGGCTAGCGCACCCCTAGGCTTAGGCTAGGGCACCGCTAGGCTTAAGCTAGGGCACCCCTAGCCTTAGGCTAAGGCTAGGGCTCCCCTAGTCTCAGGCTAGGTCACCCCTAGGCTTAGGCTAGGGCACCCCTAGGCTGAGGCTAGGGCAGCCCTAGGCTTAGGCTAAGGCTAGGGCTCCCCTAGCCTAAGGCTAGGGCACCCCTAGGCTTAGGCTAGGGCACCACTAGGCTTAAGCTAGGGCACCCCTAGGCTTAGGCTAGGGCACCCCTAGGCTTAGGCTAGGGCACCCCTAGGCTTAGACTAAGGCTAGGGCTCCCCTAGCCTAAGGCTAGGGCACCCCAAGGCTTAGGCTAGGGCACCCTTAGGCTTAGGCTAAGGCTAGGGCTCCCCTAGTCTCAGGCTAGGTCACCCCTAGACTTAGGCTAGGGCACTCCTAGGCTTAGGCTAGGGCACCCCTAGGCTTAGACTAAGGCTAGGGCTCCCCTAGCCTAAGGCTAGGGCACCCCAAGGCTTAGGCTAGGGCACCCTTAGGCTTAGGCTAAGGCTAGGGCTCCCCTAGTCTCAGGCTAGGTCACCCCTAGGCTTAGGTTAGGGCACCCCTAGGCTGAGGCTAGGGCAGCCCTAGGCTTAGGCTAAGGCTAGGGCTCCCCTAGCCTAAGGCTAGGGCACCCCTAGGCTTAGGCTAGGGCACCTCTAGGCTTAAGCTAGGGCACCCCTAGGCTTAGGCTAGGGCACCCCTAGGCTTAGGCTAGGGCACCTCTAGGCTTAAGCTAGGGCACCCCTAGGCTTAGGCTAGGGCACCCCTAGGCTTAGGCTAGGGCACCCCTAGGCTTACGCTAAGGCTAGGGCTCCCCTAGCCTAAAGCTAGGGCACCCCTAGGCTCAGGCTAGGGCACCCGTAGGCTAAGGCTAGGGCACCCCTAGGCTTAGGCTAAGGCTAGGGCTCCCCTAGCCTAAGGCTAGGGCACCCCTAGGCTTAGGCTAGGGCACTCTTAGGCTTAGGCTAGGGCACCCCTAGTCTTAGGCTAGGGCTCCCCTAGGCTTAGGCTAAGGCTAGGGCTCCCCTAGTCTCAGGCTAGGTCACCCCTAGGCTTAGGTTAGGGCACCCTTAGGCTTAGGCTAGGGCACCCCTAGTCTTAGGCTAGGGCTCCCCTAGCCTTAGGCTAAGGCTAGGGCTCCCCTAGTCTCAGGCTAGGTCACCCCTAGGCTTAGGTTAGGGCACCCCTAGTCTTAGGCTAGGGCACCCCTAGCCTTAGGCTAGGGCACCCCTAGATTTAAGCTAGGGAACCCCTAGGCTCAGGCTAGGGCACCCCTAGGCTTAGGCTAAGGCTAGGGATCCCCTAGCCTAAGGCTAGGGCACCCCTAGGCTTAGGCTACGGCACCACTAGGCTTAAGCTAGGGCACCCCTAGCCTTAGGGTAAGGCTAGGGCTCCCCTAGTCTCAGGCTAGGTCACCCCAAAGCTTAGGCTAGGGCACCCCTAGGCTTAGGCTAGGGCAGCCCTTGGCTTAGGCTAAGGCTAGGGCTCCCCTAGCCTAAGGCTAGGGCACCCCTAGTCTCAGGCTAGGGCACCCCTAGGCTCAGGCTAGGGCACCCCTAGCCTACGGATAGGGCACCCCTATGCTCAGGCTAGGGCACCCCTAGGCTTAGGCTATGGCACCACGAGGCTTAAGCTAGGGTACCCCTAGCCTTAGGCTAAGGCTAGGGCTCCCCTAGTCTCAGGCTAGGTCACCCCTGGGCTTAGGCTAGGGCACCCCTAGGCTTAGGCTAGCGCAGCCCTAGGCTTAGGCTAAGGCTAGGACTCCCCTAGCCTAAAGCTAGGGCACCCCTAGGCTCAGGCTAGGGCACCCCTAGGCTCAGGCTAGGGCACGCCTAGGCTAAGGCTAGGGCACCCCTAGGCTTAGGCTAATGCTAGGGCTCCCCTAGCCTAAGGCTAGGGCACCCCTAGGCTTAGGCTAGGGCACCCTTAGGCTTAGGCTAGGGTACCCCTAGGCTTAGGCTAGGGCTCCCCTAGGCTTAGGCTAAGGCAGCCCTAGGCTTAGGCTAAGGCTAGGGCTCCCCTAGCCTAAGGCTAGGGAACCCCTAGGCTTAGGCTAGAGCACCACGAGGCTTAAGCTAGGGCACCCCTAGCCTTAGGCTAAGGCTAGAGCTCCCCTAGTCTCAGGCTAGGTCACCCCTAGCCTTAGGCTAGGGCACCCCTAGGCTTAGGTTAGGGCAGCCCTAGGCTTAGGCTAAGGCTAGGGCTCCCCTAGCTTAATGCTAGGGCACCCCTAGGCTTAGGCTAGGGCACCCCTAGGCTTAGGCGAGGTCACCCCTAGGCTTAGGCTAAGGCTAGGGATCCCCTAGCCTAAGGCTAGAGCACCCCTAGGCTTAGGCTAGGGCACCCCTAGGCTTAGGCAACGGCAGCCCTAGGCTTAGGCTAAGGTTAGGGCTCCCCTAGCCTAAGGCTAGGGCACCCCTAGGCTTAGGCTAGGGCATCCCTAGGCTTAGGCTAGGGGACCCCTAGGGTTAGGCTAGGGCACCCCTAGTCTAAGGCTAAGGCTAGGGCTCCCCTAGCCTAAAGCTAGGGCACCCCTAGGCTTAGGATAGGGCACCCCTAGGCTCAGGCTAGCACCCCTAGGCTAAGGCTAGGGAACCCCTAGGCTTAGGCTAAGGCTAGGGCTCCCCTAGGCTTAGGCTAGGGCACCCTTAGGCTTAGGCGAGGGCACCCCTATGCTTAGGCTAGGGCTCCCCTAGGCTTAGGCTAAGGCTAGGGCTTCCCTAGTCTCAGGCTAGGTCACCCTAGGCTTAGGCTAGGGCACCCCTAGGCTTAGGCTAGGGCAGCCCTAGGCTTAGGCTAAGGCTAGGGCTCCCCTAGCCTAAGTAGGGCACCTCTAGGCTTACGCTAGGGCACCACTAGGCTTAAGCTAGGGCACCCCTACCCTTAGGTTAAGGCTAGGGTTCCCCTAATCTCAGGCTAGGTCACCCCTAGGCTTAGGCTAGGGCACCCCTAGGCTTAGGCTAGGGCAGCCCTAGGCTTAGGCTAAGGGTAGGGCTCCCCTAGCCTAAGGCTAAGGCACCCCTAGGCATAGGATAGGGCACCAATAGGCTTAAGCTACGACACACCTAGGCTTAGGCGAGGGCATCCCTAGGCTTAGGCTAGGGCACCCCTAGGATTAGGGTAAGGCTAGGGATCCCCTAGCCTAAGGCTAGAGCACCCCTAGGCTTAGGCTAGGGCACCCCTAGGCTTAGGCTAGGGCAGCCCTAGGATTAGGCTCGGACACCCATAGGCTTAGACTAGGGCACCCCTAGGCTTAGGCTAGGGCAACCCTAGGCTTAGGCTAGGGCACCCCTAGGCTTAGGCTACGGCTCCCCTAGCCTCAGGCTAGGGCACCCCTAGACGCAGGCTAGGGCACCCATAGGCTTATGCTAGGGCACTCCTAGGCTTAGGCTAAGGCTAGGGCTCCCCTAGCCTAAGGCTAGGGCACCTCTAGGCTTAGGCTAGGTCACCCCTAGGCTTAGGCTCGGGGACCCCTAGGCTTAGGTTAGGGCTCCCCAAGGCTTAGGCTAAGGCTAGGGCTCGCCTAGTCTCAGGCTAGGTCACCCCTAGGCTTAGGCTTGGACACCCCTAAGCTTAGGCTAGGGCAGCCCTAGGCTTAGGCTAAGGCTAGGGCTCCCCTAGCCTAAGGCTAGGGCACCCCTAGGCTTAGGCTGAGGCTACTGCTCCCCTAGCCTAAGACTAGGGCACCCCTAGGCTTAGGGTAGGGCACCACTAGGCTTAAGCTAGGGCACCCCTAGCCTTAGGCTAAGGCTAGGGCACCCCTAGTCTCAGGCTAGGTCACCCCTAGGCTTAAGCTAGGGCACCCCTAGGCTTAGGCTAGGGCACCCCTAGCCTAAGGCTAGGGCACCCCTAGGCTCAGGCTATGGCACCCCTAGGCTTAGGCTAGGGCACCACTAGGCTTAAGCTAGGGCACCCCTAGCCTTAGGCTAAGGCTAGGGCTCCCCTAGTCTCAGGCTAGGTCACCCCTAGGCTTAGGCTAGGGCACTCCTAGGCTTAGGCTAGGGAAGCCCTAGGCTTAGGCTAAGGCTAGGGCTTCCCTAGCCTAAAGCTAGGGCACTCCTAGGCTCAGGCTAGGGCACCCCTAGGCTCAGGCTAGGGCTCCCCTAGCCTAAGGCTAGGGCACCCCAAGGCTTAGGCTAGGGCACCCTGAGGCTTAGGCTAAGGCTAGGGCTCCCCTAGTCTCAGGCTAGGTCACCCCTAGGCTTAGGCTAGGGCACCCCTAGGCTTAGGCTAGGGCAGCCCTAGGCTTAGGCTAAGGCTAGGGCTCCCCTAGCCTAAGGCTAGCGCACCCCTAGGCTTAGGCTAGGGCACCGCTAGGCTTAAGCTAGGGCACCCCTAGCCTTAGGCTAAGGCTAGGGCTCCCCTAGTCTCAGGCAAGGTCACCCCTAGGCTTAGGCTAGGGCACCCCTAGGCTGAGGCTAGGGCAGCCCTAGGCTTAGGCTAAGGCTAGGGCTCCCCTAGCCTAATGCTAGGGCACCCCTAGGCTTAGGCTAGGGCACCATAGGCTTAAGCTAGGGCACCCCTAGGCTTAGGCTAGGGCACCCCTAGGCTTAGGCTAGGGCACCCCTAGTCTTAGGCTAAGGCTAGGGCTCCCCTAGCCTAAAGCTAGGGCACCCCTAGGCTCAGGCTAGGGCACCCGTAGGCTAAGGCTAGGGCACCCCTAGGATTAGGCTAAGGCTAGGGCTCCCCGAGCCTAAGGCTAGGGCACCCCTAGGCTTAGGCTAGGGCACCCTTAGGTTTAAGCTAGGGCACCCCTAGTCTTAGGCTAGGGATCCCCTAGGCTTAGGCTAAGGCTAGGGCTCCCCTAGTCTCAGGCTAGGTCACCCCTAGGCTTAGGTTAGGGCACCCTTAGGCTTATGCTAGGGCACCCCTAGTCTTAGGCTAGGGCTCCCCTAGGCTTAGGCTAAGGCTAGGGCTCCCCTAGTCTCAGGCTAGGTCACCCCTAGGCTTAGGTTAGGGCACCCCTAGTCTTAGGCTAGGGCACCCCTAGCCTTAGGCTAGGGCACCCCTAGGCTTAAGCTAGGACACCCCTAGGCTCAGGCTAGGGCACCCCTAGGCTTAGGCTAAGGCTAGGGATCCCCTAGCCTAAGGCTAGGGCACCCCTAGGCTTAGGCTACGTCACCACTAGGCTTAAGCTAGGGCACCCCTAGCCTTAGGGTAAGGCTAGGGCTCCCCTAGTCTCAGGCTAGGTCACCCCAAAGCTTAGGCTAGGGCACCCCTAGGCTTAGGCTAGGGCAGCCCTTGGCTTAGGCTAAGGCTAGGGCTCCCCTAGCCTAAGGCTAGGGCACCCCTAGTCTCAGGCTAGGGCACCCCTAGGCTCAGGCTAGGGCACCCCTTGCCTAAGGATAGGGCACCCCTATGCTCAGGCTAGGGAACCCCTAGGCTTAGGCTATGGCCCCACTAGGCTTAAGCTAGGGTACCCCTAGCCTTAGGCTAAGGCTACGGCTCCCCTAGTCTCAGGCTAGGTCACCCCTGGGCTTAGGCTAGGGCACCCCTAGGCTTAGGCTAGGGCACCACTAGGCTTAAGCTAGGGTACCCCTAGCCTTAGGGTAAGGCTAGAGCTCCCCTAGTCTCAGGCTAGGTCACCCCTAGCCTTAGGGTAGGGCACCCCTAGGCTTAGGCTAGGGCAGCCCTAGGCTTAGGCTAAGGCTAGGGCTCCCCTAGGTTAATGCTAGGGCACCCCTAGGCTTAGGCTAGGGCACCACTAGGCTTAAGCTAGGGCACCCCTAGGCTTAGGCTAGGGCACCCCTAGGCTCAGGCTAGGGCACCCCTAGGCTCAGGCTAGGGCACGCCTAGGCTAAGGCTAGGGCACCCCTAGGCTTAGGCTAGGGCACCCTTAGGCTTAGGCTAGGGTACCCCTAGGCTTAGGCTAGGGCTCCCCTAGGCTTAGGCTAAGGCAGCCCTAGGCTTAGGCTAAGGCTAGGGCTCCCCTAGCCTAAGGCTAGGGAACCCCTAGGCTTAGGCTAGAGCACCACGAGGCTTAAGCTAGGGCACCCCTAGCCTTAGGCTAAGGCTAGAGCTCCCCTAGTCTCAGGCTTTGTCACCCCTAGCCTTAGGCTAGGGCACCCCTAGGCTTAGGCTAGGGCAGCCCTAGGCTTAGGCTAAGGCTAGGGCTCCCCTAGCTTAATGCTAGGGCACCCCTAGGCTTAGGCTAGGGCACCACTAGGCTTAAGCTAGGGCACCCCTAGGCTTAGGCTAGGGCACCCCTAGGCTTAGGCGAGGGCACCCCTAGGCTTAGGCTAAGGCTAGGGATCCCGTAGCCTAAGGCTAGAGCACCCCTAGGCTTAGGCTAGGGCACCCCTAGGCTTAGGCAAGGGCAGCCCTAGGCTTTGGCTAAGGCTAGGGCTCCCCTAGCCTAAGGCTAGGGCACCCCTATACTTAGGCTAGGGCACCCCTAGGCTTAGGCTAGGGCACCACTAGGCTTAAGCTAGGGCACCCCTAGGCTTAGGCTAAGGCTAGGGCTCCCCGCAGGCTAGGGCACCCTTAGGCTTAGGCTAGGGCACCCATAGGCTTAGGCAAGGCACCTTTAGGCTTAGGCTAAGGCACCCCTAGGCTTAGGTTAGGGCTCCCCTAGGCTTAGGCTAAGGCTAGGGCTCCCCTAGTCTCAGGCTAGGTCACCCCTAGTCTTTGGCTAAGGCACCCCTAGTCTTAGGCTAGGGCACCCCTAGCCTTAGGCTAGGGCACCCCTAAGCTTAAGCTAGGGCACCCCTAGTCTCAGGCTAGGGCACCGCTAGGCTTAGGCTAAGGCTAGGGCAACCCTATCCTAAGGCTAGTACACCCCTAGACTCAGGCTATGGCACCCCTAGGCTGAGGCTAGGGCAATCCTATGCTAGACTAAGGCTAGGGCTCCCCTAGCCTCAAGATAGGGCACCCATTGGCTCAGGCTACGGCACCCCTACGCTCAGGCTAAGGCACCCCTAGGCGTAGGCTAGGGCCCCCCTAGGCTTAGTCTAGGGCACCCCTAGGGTTAGGCTAAGGATAGGGTTCCCCTAGACTAAGGCTAGAGCACCCCTTAGCTTAGGCTAGGGCACCCCAAGGCTAAGGCTAGGGCACCCCTAGGCTTAGGTTAGGGAACCCCTAGGCTTAGGCTAGGGCACCCCTAGGCTTAGGCTAGAGCTCCCCTAGCCTAAGGCTAAGGCACCCCTAGGCTTAGGCTAGGGCACCCCTAGGCTTAGGCTAGGGAACCCATAGCCTTAGGCTAGGGCACCCCTAGGCTTAGGCTAGGCCATCCATAGTCTTAGGCTAGGGGACCCCTAGCCTTAGGCTAAGAACCCCTAGGCTTAGGCTAGGGCACCCCTAGGCTTAGGCTAAGGCTAGGGTTCCCCTAGCCTAAGGCTAGAGCACCCCTTGGCTTAGGCTAGGGCACCCCAAGGCTAAGGCTAGGGCACCCCTAGGCTTATGTTAGGGAACCCCTAGGCTTAGGCTAGGGCACCCCTAGGCTTAGGCTAGGGCAGCCTTAGGCTTAGGCCAAGGCACCCCTAGGCTTAGGCTAGGGCACCCCGAGCCTTAGGCTAAGGCTAGGGCTCCTCTAGCTTAATGCTAGGGCACCCCTAGCCTTAGGCTAAGTACCCCCAGGCTTAGGCTAGGGCTCCCCTAGGCTTAGGCTAGGGCACCACTAGGCTTAGGCTAGGACACCCCTAGGCTTAGGTTAGGGCTCCCCTAGGCTTGGGCTAGGGCAACCCTAGGCTTAGGCTGAGGCACCCCTAGGCTTAGGCTATGGCTTCCCTAGCCTCAGGCTAGGACACCCCTAGCCGCAGGCTAGGGCACCCCTAGGCTTAGCCTAGGGGACCCCTAGGCTTAGGCTAAGGCTAGGGCTCCCCTAGCCTAAGGCTAGGGCACCTCTAGACTTAGGCTAGGGCACCCCTAGGCTTAGGCTAGGGGACCCCTAGGCTTAGGCTAAGGCACCCCTAGTCTTAGGCTAAGACAAGGGCTCCCCTAGCCTAAAGCTAGGGCACCCCTAGGCTCAGGCTAGGGCACCCCTAGGCTTAGGCTAGGGCACCCCTAGTGTTAGGCTAAGGCTAGGGTTCCCCTAATTTAAGGCTAGGGAACCCCTTGGATTAGTCTAGGGCACCCGTAGGCTTATGCTAGGGCACCCCTAGGCTCAGGCTCGGGCACGGCTAGGCTTAGGCTAGTGCACCCCTAGGCTTAGGCTAAGGCTAGGGTTCCCCTAGCCTCAGGCTAGGGCACACCTAAGCTTAGGTTAGTGTACCCCTAGGCTTAGACTAGGGCACCCCTAGGCTTAGGCTAAGGCTAGGGCTCCCCTAGCCTAAGGCTAGAGCACCCCTAGGCTCAGGCTAGGGCACCCCTAGGCTCAGGCTAGGGCACCCCTATGCTCAGGCTAGGGCACCCCTAGGCTTAGGCTAGGGCACCCCTAGGCTTAGGCTAAGGCTAGGGTTCCCCTAGTTTAAGGCTAGGGAACCCCTTGGATTAGTCTAGGGCACCCGTAGGCTCAGGCTAGGGCACCCCTAGGCTCAGGCTCGGGCACGCCTAGGCTTAGGCTAGGGCACCCTTAGGCTTAGGCTAGGGCACCGCTAGGCTTAGGCTAAGGCTAGGGCTCCCCTAGCCTTAGGCTGGCCTCTCATAGCCCTAGGCTAGGGCTCCCATAGCCTTAGTTTAGGGCTCCCCTAGCCTAAGGCTAGAGCACCCCTAGGCTTAGGCTAGGGCACTCCTAGGCTTAGGCTAGGGCACCCCTAGGCTTATGCTGGGGCTCCCCTAGCCTTAGGCCAGTGCTCCCCTAGCCTTAGGTTCGGGCACCCCTAGGCTTAGGCTAAAGCTAGGGCTCCCCTAGCCTTAGGCTAGGGCACCCCTAGGCTTAGGCTAGGCACCCCTAGGTTTAGGCTAGGGCACCCATAGGCTTAGGATAAGGCTAGGGCTCCCCTAGGCTTAGGCTAGGGCTCCCCTAGCCTTAGGCTGGCCTCTCCTAGCCCTAGGCTAGGGCACCCCTAGACTTAGTCTAGGGAACCCCTAGGCTTAGGCTAGGGCTCCCTTATCCTTAGGCTAGGGCACCCCTAGCCTTAGGCTAGGGCTCCCCTAGCCTTAGTTTAGGGTTCCCCTAGTCTAAGACTAGAGCTCCCCTAGCCTTAGGCTAGGGCACCGCTAGACTCAGGCTATGGCACTCCTAGGCTTAGGCTAGGGCAATCCTAGGCTTGGGCTAAGCGTAGGGCTCCCATAGCCTTAGGCTAGGGCTCCCCCAGGCTTAGGCTAAGGCTAGGGCTCCCGAAGCCTTAGGCTAGGGCTCCTCTAGCCTTAGGCTAGGGCACCCCTAGCCTTAGGCTAGGGCACCCCTAGGCTTAGGCTAAGGCTAGGGCTCCCCTAGCCTTAGGCTAGGGCACCTCTAGGCTTAGGCTAGGGCTCCCCTAGTCTTAGGCTAGGGATCCCCTAGCCTTAGGCTATGTCACCCCTAGGCTTAGGCTAAGGCTAGGGCTCCCCTAGCCTTAGGCTAAGGCTCCCCTAGCCTTAGGCTAGGGCTCTCCTAGCCTTAGGCTAGGGCTCTCTTAGACTCAGGCTAGGGCACACCTATGCTTATGCTAGGGCAATCCTAGGCTAGACTAACGCTAGGGCTCCCCTAGACTCAGGCTACGGCACCCGTAGGCTCAGGCTAGGGCACCCCTAGGCTCAGTCAAGGGCACCCCTAGGCTTAGGCTAGTGCTCCCCTAGACTCAGGTTAGGGCACCCCTAGGCTTAGGCTAGGGCACACTGAGGCTTAGGCTAGGGCACCCCTAGGCTTAGGATAAGGCTAGGGATACCCTAGCCTAAGGCTAGAGCACCCCTAGGGTTAGGATAGGGCACCCCTAGACTTAGGCTAGGGCAGCCCTAGGCATAGGCTAAGGCTAGGGCTCCCCTAGCCTAAGGCTAGGGCACCACTAGGCTTAAGCTGGGGCACCCCTAGCCTTAGGCTAAGGCTGGGGCTCCCCTAGGCTTAGGCTAGGGCACCCCTAGACTTAGGCTAGGGCATCCCTAGGCTTAGGCTGAGGCACCCCTAGGCTTAGGCTACGGCTCCCCTAGCCTCAGGCTAGGACAACCCTAGACGCAGGCTAGGGCACCCCTAGGCTTAGCCTAGGGCACCCCTAGGCTTAGCCTAGGGCACCCCTAGGCTTAGGCTAAGGCTAAGGCTCCCCTAGTCTAAAGCTAGGGCACCCCTAGGCTCAGGCTAGGGCACCCCTAGGCTCAGGCTAGGGTACCCCTAGGCTTAGGCTGGGGCACCCCTAGGCTTAGGCTAAGGCTAGGGCTCCACTAGCCTAAGGCTAGGGAACCCCTAGGCTTAGTCTAGGGCACCCGCAGGCTCAGGCTAGGGCACCCCTAGCCTCAGGCTCGGGCACCCCTAGGCTTAGGCTAGGGCACCCCTAGGCTTAGGCTAAGGCTATGGTTCCCCTAGCCTCAGGCTAGGGCACCCCTAAGCTTAGGCTAGTGTACCCCTAGGCTTAGACTAGGGTACCCCTAGGCTTAGGCTAAGGCTAGGGATAACCTAGCCTAAGGCTAGAGCACCCCTTGGATTAGGCTAGGGCACCCCTAGTCTTAGGCTAGGGCTCCACTAGGCTTTGGCTAAGGCTAGGGCTCCCCTAGTCTCAGGCTAGGTCACCCCTAGGCTTAGGCTAGGCCACCCCTAGTCTTAGGCTAGGGCACCCCTAGGCTTAGGCTAGGGCACCCCTAGGCTTAGGCTAGGGCACCCCGAAGCAAAGGCTAAGAATAGTGCTCTCCTAGCCTAAGGCTATGGCACTCCTAGGCTCAGGCTAGGGCACCACTAGGCTTAGGTTAGGGCACCCCTAGGCTTAGGCTAGGGCACCCCTAGGCTTAGGCTAGGGCACCCCTAGGCTTCGGCTAGGGCACCCCTAGGCTTAGGCTAAGGCTACGGCTCACCTAGTCTCAGGATAATGCACCCCTGGACTCAGGCTATAGCACCACTAAGCGTAGGCTAGGGCAATCCTAGGCTAGACAAAGGCTAGGGCTCCCCTATGCTCAGGCTAGGGCACCCATAGGCTCAGGCTAGGGCACCCCTAGGCTCAGGCTAGGGCACCCCTAGGCTCAGGCTAGGGCACCCCTAGGCTTAGGATAGGGCACCCGTAGGCTTAGGATAGGGCACCCCTAGTCTTAGGCTAGGGCACCCCTAGGCTTAGGCTAAGGCTATGGCTGCCCTAGCCTCAGGCTAGGGCACCCCTAGGCTCAGGCTAGGGCACCCCTAGGCTTAGACTAGGGAACCCCTAGGCTTAGACTAAGGCTAGGGCTCCCATAGCCTAAGGCTACGGCACCCCTAGGCTCAGGCTAGGTCACCCCTAGTCTTAGGCTAGGGCACCCCTAGGCTTAGGCTAAGGCTATGGCTCCCCTAACCTCAGGTTAGTGCACCCTTAGACTCAGGCTATGGCACCACTAGGCTTAGGCTAGGGCAATCCTAGACTAGACTAACGCTAGGGCTCCCCTAGACTCAGGCTAGGGCACCCGTAGGCTCAGGCTAGGGCACCACTAGGCTCAGGCTAGGGCACCCCTAGGCTTAGTCTAGGGCACCCATATGCTTAGGCTAAGGGTAGGGCTCCCCTAGCCTGAGGCTAGGGCACCCGTAGGCTCAGGCTAGGGCACCCCTAGGCTCAGGCTAGGGCACCCCTAGGCTTAGGCTAGGGCACCCCTAGGCTTAGGCTAGGGCACCCCTAGCTAAGGGTAAGGCTATGGCTCCCCTAGCCTAAAGCTAGAGCACCCCTTGGCTTAGGCTATGGCACCCCTAGGATTAGGCTAAGGCTAAGGCTCCCCTAGCCTAAGGCTAGGGCACCACTAGGCTTAGGCTAGGGCACCCCTAGGCTGAGGCTAGGGCACCCCTAGGCTTAGGCTAAGGCTACGGCACCCCTAGCCTCAGGCTAGGGCACCCCTAGGCTCAGGCTAGGGCACCCCTAGGCTTAGAGTAGGGAACCCCTAGGCTTAGGCTAAGGCTCGGGCTCCCCTAGCCTAAGGCTACAGCACCCCTTGGCTTAGGCTAGGGCACCCCTAGAATTAGGCTAGAGCACCCCTTGGCTTAGGCTAAGGCTAGGGCTCCCCTAGCCTAAGGCTACGGCACCCATAGGCTCAGGCTAGGGCACCCCTAGGCTTAGGCTAGGGCACCCCTAGGCTTAGGCTAGGGCACCCCTAGGCTTAGGCTAAGGCTAGGGCTCCCCTAGCCTAAGGCTAGAGCACCCTTTGGCTTAGGCTAGGGCACCCCTAGGATTAGGCCAAGGCTAGGGCTCCCCTAGCCTAAGGCTAGGGCACACAAGGCTTAGGCTAGGGCACCCCAAGCCTGAGGCTAGGGCACACCTAGGCTTAGGTTAAGGCTAGGGCTCCCCTAGCCTATGTCTAGGGCACACCTAGGCTTGGGCTAGGGCACACCTAGGCTTAGGCTAGGGCATCCCTAGGCTTAGGCAAGGGCACCCCTAGGCTTAGGCTAGGGCACCCCTAGGCTTAGGCTAGGGCACCCCTAGGCTTAGTCTAGGGCACCCCTAAGCTTAGGCTAAGGCTAGGGCTCCCCTAGCCTTGAATAGGCACCCATAGGCTTAGTCTAAGGCTAGTGCTCCCCTAGCCTTAGGCTAGGGCTCCAGTCGCCTTAGGCTAGGGCACCCCTAGGCTTAGGCTAAGGCTAGGGCTTCCCTAGCCTTAGGCTAGGGCTCCCCTAGGCTTAGGCTAGGGCACCCCTAGGCTTAGCCTTAGCGTAGGGCTCCCCTAGCCTTAGGCTATGGCAATCCTAGGCTAGACTAACGCTAGGGCTCCCCTAGCCTCAGGCAAGGGCACCCGTAGGCTCAGGCTAGGGCAAGCCTAGGCTCAGGCTAGGGCAACCCTAGGCTTAGGCAAAGACTAGGGCTCCCCTAGCCTCAGGCTAGGGCACCCCTAGGCTTAGGCTAGGGCACCCCTAGGCTAAGGCTAGGGCACCCCTAGGCTTAGGCTAAGGCTAGGGCTCCTCTAGCCTAAGACTAGGGCACCCCTAGGCTTAGGGTAGGGCACCCTTAGGCTTAGGCTAGGGAACCCCTAGGCTTAGGCTAAGGCTAGGGCTCCCCTAGCCTAAGGCTAGGGCACCCCTATGCTTAGGCTAGGGCACCCCTAGGCTTAAGCTAGGGCACCCCTAGCCTTAGGCTAAGGCTAGGGCTCCCCTAGCCTAAGGCTAAGGCACCCCAAGGCTCAGGTTAGGGCACCCCTAGGCTTAGTCTAGGGCACCCCTAGGCTTACTCTAGGGCACCCCTAGGCTTAGGCTATGGCACACCTAGGGTTAGGCTAGGGCACCCCTAGGCTTAGGCTTAGGCCACGGCTCCCCTAGCCTCAGGCTACGGCACCCATAGGCTCAGGCTACGGCACCCCTAGACTGTGGCTAGGGCTCCCCTAAGCTTAGGCTAGGGCCCCCCTAGTCTTAGACTAGGGCACCCCTAGGCTTAGGCTAAGGCTAGGGTTCCCCTAGCCTAAGGCTAGAGCACCCCTTGGCGTAGGCTAGGGAACACCAAGGCTAAGGCTAGGGCACCGTTGGGCTGAGCTTAGGGAACCCCTAGGCTTAGGCTAGAGCACCTCTAGGCTTAGGCTAGGGCACCCCTAGGCTTAGGCTAGGGCTCCCCTAGGCTTAGGCTAAGGCTAGGGTTCCCCTAGCCTAAGGCTAAGGCACCCCTAGGCTTAGGCTAGGGCACCCCTAGGCTTAGGCTAGGCCACCCATAGTCTTAGGCTAAGGCTAGGGCTCTCCTAGCCTAAGGCTAAGGCACCCCTAGGCTCAGGCTAGGGCACCCCTAGGCTTAGGCTAGTGCATCCCTAGGCTTAGGCTAGGGCACCCCTAGGCTTAGGCTAGGGCACCCCTAGGCTTAGGCTATGGCTCCGCCTCCCCTAGCCTCAGGCTAGGGCACCCCTGGACTCAGGCTATGGCACCCCTAGGTATAGGCTAGAGCAATCCTAGGCTAGACTAAGGCTAGGGCTCCCCTAGCCTCAGGCTAGGGCACCCCTGGACTCAGGCTATGGCACCCCTAGGCATAGGCTAGAGCAATCCTAGGCTAGACTAAGGCTAGGGCTCCCCTAGCCTCAGGCTAGGGCACCCGTAGGCTCAGGCTAGGGCACCCCTAGGCTCAGGCTAGGGCACCCCTAGGCTCAGGCTTGGGCACCCCTAGGCTTAGGCTAAGCACTCCTAGACTTAGGCTAGGGCACCCCGAGGCTTAGGCTAAGGCTAGGGCTCTCCTAGCCTAAGGCTAAGGCACCCCTAGGCTCAGGCTTGGGCACCCCTAGGCTTAGGCTAGGGCACCACTAGGCTTAGGCTAGAGCACCCCTAGGCTTAGGCTATGGCTCTGGCTCCCCTAGCCTCAGGCTAGGGCACCCCAGGACTCAGGCTATGGCACCCCTAGGCGTAGGCTAGGGCAATCCTAGGCTAGACTAAGGCTAGGGATCCCCTAGCCTCAGGCTAGGGCACCCATAGGCTCAGGCTAGTGCACACCTAGGCTCAGGCTAGGGCACCCCTAGGCTCAGGCTAGGGAACCCCTAGGTTCAGTCTAGGGCACCCCTAGGCTTAGGCTAGGGCACCCCTGGGCTTAGGCTAGGGCACCCATAGGCTTAGGCTAGGGCACCCCTAGGCTTAGGCTAAGGCTTCGGCTCCCCTAGCCTCAGGCTAGGGCACCCCTAGGCTCAGTCTAGGGCACCCCTAGGCTTAGACTAGGGAACCCCCTAGGCTTAGACTAAGGCTAGGGCTCCCCTAGCCTAAGGCTAGGGCACCCCTAGGCTCAGGCTAGGGCATCCCTAGGCTTAGGCTAGGGCACACCTAGGCTTAGGCTAAGGCTACGGCTCCCCTAACCTCAGGCTAGTGCACCCTTAGATTCAGGCTATGGCACCCCTAGGCTTAGGCTAGGGCAATCCTAGACTAGACTAACGCTAGCGCTCCCCTAGCCTCAAGCTAGGGCACCCGTAGGCTCAGGCTAGGGCACCACTAGGCTCAGGCTAGGGCACCCCTAGGCTTAGTCTAATGCACCCCTCGGCTTAGGCTAAGGCTAGGGTTCCCCTAGCCTGAGGCTAGAGCACCCGTAGGCTCAGGCTAGGGCACCCCAAGCTCAGGCTAGGGCACCTCTAGGCTTAGGCTCGGGCACCCCTAGGCTAAGGCTAGGGCTCCCCTAGCCTAAGGATAGAGCACCCCTAGGCTTAGGAAAGAGCACCCCAAGGCTTAGGCTAGGGCACCCCAAGGCTTAGGCTTGGGCACCCCTAGGCTTAGGCTAGGGCACCCCTAGGCTTAGGCTAAGGCTAGGGCTCCCCTAGCCTTGGCTTAGGGACCCATAGGCTTAGTCTAAAGCTAGGGCTCCCCTAGCCTTAGGCTAGGGCACCCATGGCTTAGGCTAAGGCTAGGGCTCCCCTAGCCTTAGGCTAGGGCAACCCTAGGCTTAGCCTAAGCGTAGGGCTCCCCTAGCCTTAGGCTAGGGCTCCCCTAGTCTTAGGCTAGGGCTCCCCTAGCTTTAGGCTAGGGCACCCCTAGCCTTAGGCTAGGTCACCCCTAGGCTTAGGCTAGGGCAATCCTAGGCTAGACTAACGCTAGCGCCCCCCTAGCCTCAGGCTAGGGCACCCGTAGGCTCAGGCTATGGCACCACTAGGCTCAGGCTAGGGCACCCATAGGCTTTGTCTAGGGCACCTCTCGGCTTAGGCTAAGGCTAGGGTTCCCCTAGCCTGAGGCTAGGGCACCTGTAGGCTCAGGCTAGGGCACCACTAGGCTCAGGCTAGGGCACCACTAGGGTCAGGCAAGGGCACCCCTAGGCTTAGTCTAGGGCACCACTCGGCTTAGGTTAAGGCTAGGGTTCCCCTACCCTGAGGCTAAGGCACCCGTAGGCTCAGGCTAGGCACCCCTAGGATCAGGCTAGTGCACCTCTAGGCTTAGGCTCGGGCACCCTTAGGCTAAGGCTAGGGCTCCCTTAGCCTAAGGCTAGTGTACCCCTAGGCTTAGCCTAGGGCACCCCTAGGCTTAGGTAAGGGCACCCCAAGGCTTAGGCTAGGGCACCCCTAGGCTTAGGCTAGGGCCCCTAGGCTTAGGCTAGGGCACCCCTAGGCTTAGGCTAAGGCTAGGGCTCCCCTAGCCTTGGCTTAGGGACCCATAGGCTTAGTCTAAGGCTAGGGCTCCCCTAGCCTTAGGCTAGGGAACCCCTAGGCTTAGGCTAAGGCTAGGGCTCCCCTAGCCTTAGGCTAGGGCACCCCTAGGTTTAGCCTAAGCGTAGGGCTCCCCTAGCCTTAGGCTAGGGCTCCCCTAACCTTAGGCTAGGGCTCCCCTAGCCTTAGGCTAGGGCTCCCCTAGCTTTAGGCTAGGGCACCCCTAGCCTTAGGCTAGGTCACCCCTAGGCTTAGGCTAGGGCAATCCTAGGCTAGACTAACGCTAGCGTTCCCCTAGCCTCAGGCGAGGGCATCCGTAGGCTCAGGCTAGGGCACCACTAGGCTCAGGCTAGGGCACCCATAGGCTTAGTCTAGGGCACCCCTCGGCTTAGGCTAAGGCTAGGGTTCCCCTAGCCTGAGGCTAGGGCACCCGTAGGCTCAGGCTAGGGCACCCCTAGGCTCAGGCTAGGGCACCTCTAGGCTTAGTCTAGGGCACCCCTAAGCTTAGGCTAGGGCTAGGGCTCTCCTAGCCTAAGGCTAAGGCACCCCTAGGCTCAGGCTAGGGCACCCCTAGCCTTAGGCTAGGGCACCCCTAGGCTTAGGCTAGGGCACCCCTAGGCTTAGGCCAGGGCACCCCTAGGCTTAGGCTAAGGCTCCGGCTCTCCTACCCTCAGGCTAGGGCACCCCTGGACTCAGTTTTTGGCACCCCTAGGCGTAGGCTAGGGCAATCCGAGGCTAGAGTAAGGCTAGGGCTCCCCTAGACTCATGGTTGGGGCACCCCTAGGCTCAGGCTAGGGCATCCCTAGGCTCAGTTGAGGGCACTACTAGGCTCAGGCTAGGGCACCCCTAGCCTCAGGCTAGGGCACCCCTAGGCTTAGGATAGGGCACCCCTTGGCTTTGGCTAGGGCACCAGTAGGCTTAGGCTAAGGCTACGGCTCCCCTACCCTCAGGCTAGGGCACCCCTAGGCTCAGTCTAGGGCTCCCCTGGGCTTAGACTAGGGAACCCACTAGGCGTAGACTAATGCTTGGGCTCCCCTAGCCTAAGGCTACGGCACTCCTAGGCTCAGGTTAGGGCACCCCTATGCTCAGGCTAGGGCACCCCTAGGCTTAGTCTCGGGCACCCCTAGGCTAAGGCTAGGGCTCCCTTAGCCTAAGGATAGAGCACCCCTAGGCTTAGCCTAGGGCACCCCTAGTCATAGGCAAGGGCACCCCAAGGCTTAGGCTAGGGAACCCCAAGGCTTAGGCTTGGGCACCCTAGGCTTAGGCTAGGGCACCCCTAGGCTTAGGCTAAGGCTAGGGCTCCCTTAGCCTTGGCTTAGGGACCCATAGGCTTAGTCTAAGGCTAGGGCTCCCCTAGCCTTAGGCTAGGGCACCCCTGGCTTAGGCTAAGGCTAGGGCTCCCCTAGCCTTAGGCTAGGGCACCCCTAGGCTTAGCCTAAGCGTAGGGCTCCCCTAGCCTTAGGCTAGGTCACCCCTAGGCTTAGGCTAGGGCAATCCTATGCTAGACTAACGCTAGCGCTCCCCTAGCCTCAGGCTAGGGCACCCGTAGGCTCAGGCTATGGCAACACTAGGCTCAGGCTAGGGCACCCATAGGCTTTGTCTAGGGCACCCCTCGGCTTAGGCTAAGGCTAGGGTTCCCCTAGCCTGAGGCTAGGGCACCCGTAGTCTCAGGCTAGGGCACCCCTAGGCTCAGGCTAGGGCACCACTAGGGTCAGGCTAGGGCACCCCTAGGCTTAGTCAAGGGCACCCCTCGGCTTAGGCTAAGGCTAGGTTTCCCCTAGCCTGAGGCTAAGGCACCCGTAGGCTCAGGCTAGGGCACCCCTAGGCTCAGGCTAGTGCACCCCTAGGCTTAGGTAAGGGCACCCCAATGCTTAGGCTAGGGCACCCTAGGCTTAGGCTAGGGCACCCCTAGTCTTAGATAAGGGCACCCCAAGGCTTAGGCTAGGGCACCCCTAGGCTTAGGCTAGGGCACCACTAGGCTTAGGCTAGGGCACCCCCAGGCTTAGGCTAAGGCTAAGGCTCCCCTAGCCTTGGCTTAGGGACCCATAGGCTTAGTCTAAGGCTAGGGCTCCCCTAGCCTTAGGCTAGGGAACCCCTAGGCTTAGGCTAAGGCTAGGGCTCCACTAGCCTTAGGCTAGGGCACCCCTAGGTTTAGCCTAAGCGTAGGGCTCCCCTAGCATTAGGCTAGGGCTCCCCTAACGTTAGGCTAGGGCTCCCCTAGCCTTAGGCTCGGGCTCCCCTAGCTTTAGGCTAGGGCACCCCTAGCCTTAGGCTAGTTCACCCCTAGGCTTAGGCTAGGGCATCCTAGGTAGACTAACGCTAGCGCTCCCCTAGCCTCAGGCGAGGGCATCCGTAGGCTCAGGCTAGGGCACCACTAGGCTCAGGCTAGGGCACCCATAGGCTTAGTCTAGGGCACCCCTCGGCTTAGGCTAAGGCTAGGGTTCCCCTAGCCTGAGGCTAGGGCACCCGCAGGCTCAGGCTAGGGCACCCCTAGGCTCAGGCTAGGGCACCTCTAGGCTTAGTCTAGGGCACCCCTAGGCTTCGGCTAGGGCTAGGGCTATCCTAGCCTAAGGCTAAGGCACCCCTAGGCTCAGGCTAGGGCACCCCTAGGCTTAGGCTAGGGCACCCCTAGGCTTAGGCTAGGGCACCCCTAGGCTTAGGCTAGGGCACCCCTAGGCTTAGGCTAAGGCTCCGGCTCCCTTAGCCTCAGGCTAGGGCACCCCTGGACTCAGTTTATGGCACCCCTAGGCGTAGGCTAGGGCAATCCTAGGCTAGACTAAGGCTAGGGCTCCCCTAGACTCATGGCTGGGGCACCCCTAGGCTCAGGCTACGGCACCCCTAGGCTCAGTTTAGGGCACCCCTAGGCTCAGGCTAGGGCACGCCTAGTCTCAGGCTAGGGCACCCATAGGCTTAGGATAGGGCACCCCTAGGCTTTGGCTAGGGCACCCCTAGGCTTAGGCTAAGGCTACGGCTCCCCTAGCCTCAGGCTAGGGCACCCCTAGGCTCAGTCTAGGGCTCCCCTAGGATTAGACTAGGGAACCCCCTAGGCGTAGACTAAGGCTAGGGCTCCCCTAGCCTAAGGCTACGGCACTCCGAGGCTCAGGCTAGGGCACCCATAGGCTTAGGCTAGGGCACCCCTAGGCTTAGGCTAAGGCTACGGCAACCCTAACCTCAGGCAAGTGCACCCTTAGACTCAGGCTATGGCACCCCTAGGCTTAGGCTAGGGCAATCCTAGGCTAGACTAACGCTAGCGCTCCTCTAGCCTCAGGCTAGGGCACCCGTAGGCTCAGGCTAGGGCACCACTAGGCTCAGGCTAGGGCACCCCTAGGCTTAGTCTAATGCACCCCTCGGCTTAGGCTAAGGCTAGGGTTCCCCTAGCCTGAGGTTAGGGCACCCGTAGGCTCTGGCTAGGGCACCCCTAGACTTAGGCTAGGGCAGCCCTAGGCATAGGCTAAGGCTAGGGCTCCCCTAGCCTAAGGCTAGGGCACCACTAGGCTTAAGCTGGGGCACCCCTAGCCTTAGGCTAAGGCTGGGGCTCCCCTAGGCTTAGGCTAGGGCACCCCTAGACTTAGGCTAGGGCATCCCTAGGCTTAGGCTGAGGCACCCCTAGGCTTAGGCTACGGCTCCCCTAGCCTCAGGCTAGGACAACCCTAGACGCAGGCTAGGGCACCCCTAGGCTTAGCCTAGGGCACCCCTAGGCTTAGCCTAGGGCACCCCTAGGCTTAGGCTAAGGCTAAGGCTCCCCTAGTCTAAAGCTAGGGCACCCCTAGGCTCAGGCTAGGGCACCCCTAGGCTCAGGCTAGGGTACCCCTAGGCTTAGGCTGGGGCACCCCTAGGCTTAGGCTAAGGCTAGGGCTCCACTAGCCTAAGGCTAGGGAACCCCTAGGCTTAGTCTAGGGCACCCGTAGGCTCAGGCTAGGGCACCCCTAGCCTCAGGCTCGGGCACCCCTAGGCTTAGGCTAGGGCACCCCTAGGCTTAGGCTAAGGCTATGGTTCCCCTAGCCTCAGGCTAGGGCACCCCTAAGCTTAGGCTAGTGTACCCCTAGGCTTAGACTAGGGTACCCCTAGGCTTAGGCTAAGGCTAGGGATAACCTAGCCTAAGGCTAGAGCACCCCTTGGATTAGGCTAGGGCACCCCTAGTCTTAGGCTAGGGCTCCACTAGGCTTTGGCTAAGGCTAGGGCTCCCCTAGTCTCAGGCTAGGTCACCCCTAGGCTTAGGCTAGGCCACCCCTAGTCTTAGGCTAGGGCACCCCTAGGCTTAGGCTAGGGCACCCCTAGGCTTAGGCTAGGGCACCCCGAAGCAAAGGCTAAGAATAGTGCTCTCCTAGCCTAAGGCTATGGCACTCCTAGGCTCAGGCTAGGGCACCACTAGGCTTAGGTTAGGGCACCCCTAGGCTTAGGCTAGGGCACCCCTAGGCTTAGGCTAGGGCACCCCTAGGCTTCGGCTAGGGCACCCCTAGGCTTAGGCTAAGGCTACGGCTCACCTAGTCTCAGGATAATGCACCCCTGGACTCAGGCTATAGCACCACTAAGCGTAGGCTAGGGCAATCCTAGGCTAGACAAAGGCTAGGGCTCCCCTATGCTCAGGCTAGGGCACCCATAGGCTCAGGCTAGGGCACCCCTAGGCTCAGGCTAGGGCACCCCTAGGCTCAGGCTAGGGCACCCCTAGGCTTAGGATAGGGCACCCGTAGGCTTAGGATAGGGCACCCCTAGGATTAGGCTAGGGCACCCCTAGGCTTAGGCTAAGGCTATGGCTGCCCTAGCCTCAGGCTAGGGCACCCCTAGGCTCAGGCTAGGGCACCCCTAGGCTTAGACTAGGGAACCCCTCGGCTTAGACTAAGGCTAGGGCTCCCATAGCCTAAGGCTACGGCACCCCTAGGCTCAGGCTAGGGCACCCCTAGTCTTAGGCTAGGGCACCCCTAGGCTTAGGCTAAGGCTATGGCTCCCCTAACCTCAGGTTAGTGCACCCTTAGACTCAGGCTATGGCACCACTAGGCTTAGGCTAGGGCAATCCTAGACTAGACTAACGCTAGGGCTCCCCTAGACTCAGGCTAGGGCACCCGTAGGCTCAGGCTAGGGCACCACTAGGCTCAGGCTAGGGCACCCCTAGGCTTAGTCTAGGGCACCCATATGCTTAGGCTAAGGGTAGGACTCCCCTAGCCTGAGGCTAGGGCACCCGTAGGCTCAGGCTAGGGCACCCCTAGGCTCAGGCTAGGGCACCCCTAGGCTTAGGCTAGGGCACCCCTAGGCTTAGGCTAGGGCACCCCTAGCTAAGGGTAAGGCTATGGCTCCCCTAGCCTAAAGCTAGAGCACCCCTTGGCTTAGGCTATGGCACCCCTAGGATTAGGCTAAGGCTAAGGCTCCCCTAGCCTAAGGCTAGGGCACCACTAGGCTTAGGCTAGGGCACCCCTAGGCTGAGGCTAGGGCACCCCTAGGCTTAGGCTAAGGCTACGGCACCCCTAGCCTCAGGCTAGGGCACCCCTAGGCTCAGGCTAGGGCACCCCTAGGCTTAGAGTAGGGAACCCCTAGGCTTAGGCTAAGGCTCGGGCTCCCCTAGCCTAAGGCTACAGCACCCCTTGGCTTAGGCTAGGGCACCCCTAGAATTAGGCTAGAGCACCCCTTGGCTTAGGCTAAGGCTAGGGCTCCCCTAGCCTAAGGCTACGGCACCCATAGGCTCAGGCTAGGGCACCCCTAGGCTTAGGCTAGGGCACCCCTAGGCTTAGGCTAGGGCACCCCTAGGCTTAGGCTAAGGCTAGGGCTCCCCTAGCCTAAGGCTAGAGCACCCTTTGGCTTAGGCTAGGGCACCCCTAGGATTAGGCCAAGGCTAGGGCTCCCCTAGCCTAAGGCTAGGGCACACAAGGCTTAGGCTAGGGCACCCCAAGCCTGAGGCTAGGGCACACCTAGGCTTAGGTTAAGGCTAGGGCTCCCCTAGCCTATGTCTAGGGCACACCTAGGCTTGGGCTAGGGCACACCTAGGCTTAGGCTAGGGCATCCCTAGGCTTAGGCAAGGGCACCCCTAGGCTTAGGCTAGGGCACCCCTAGGCTTAGGCTAGGGCACCCCTAGGCTTAGTCTAGGGCACCCCTAAGCTTAGGCTAAGGCTAGGGCTCCCCTAGCCTTGAATAGGCACCCATAGGCTTAGTCTAAGGCTAGTGCTCCCCTAGCCTTAGGCTAGGGCTCCAGTCGCCTTAGGCTAGGGCACCCCTAGGCTTAGGCTAAGGCTAGGGCTTCCCTAGCCTTAGGCTAGGGCTCCCCTAGGCTTAGGCTAGGGCACCCCTAGGCTTAGCCTTAGCGTAGGGCTCCCCTAGCCTTAGGCTATGGCAATCCTAGGCTAGACTAACGCTAGGGCTCCCCTAGCCTCAGGCAAGGGCACCCGTAGGCTCAGGCTAGGGCAAGCCTAGGCTCAGGCTAGGGCAACCCTAGGCTTAGGCAAAGACTAGGGCTCCCCTAGCCTCAGGCTAGGGCACCCCTAGGCTTAGGCTAGGGCACCCCTAGGCTAAGGCTAGGGCACCCCTAGGCTTAGGCTAAGGCTAGGGCTCCTCTAGCCTAAGACTAGGGCACCCCTAGGCTTAGGGTAGGGCACCCTTAGGCTTAGGCTAGGGAACCCCTAGGCTTAGGCTAAGGCTAGGGCTCCCCTAGCCTAAGGCTAGGGCACCCCTATGCTTAGGCTAGGGCACCCCTAGGCTTAAGCTAGGGCACCCCTAGCCTTAGGCTAAGGCTAGGGCTCCCCTAGCCTAAGGCTAAGGCACCCCAAGGCTCAGGTTAGGGCACCCCTAGGCTTAGTCTAGGGCACCCCTAGGCTTACTCTAGGGCACCCCTAGGCTTAGGCTATGGCACACCTAGGGTTAGGCTAGGGCACCCCTAGGCTTAGGCTTAGGCCACGGCTCCCCTAGCCTCAGGCTACGGCACCCATAGGCTCAGGCTACGGCACCCCTAGACTGTGGCTAGGGCTCCCCTAAGCTTAGGCTAGGGCCCCCCTAGTCTTAGACTAGGGCACCCCTAGGCTTAGGCTAAGGCTAGGGTTCCCCTAGCCTAAGGCTAGAGCACCCCTTGGCGTAGGCTAGGGAACACCAAGGCTAAGGCTAGGGCACCGTTGGGCTGAGCTTAGGGAACCCCTAGGCTTAGGCTAGAGCACCTCTAGGCTTAGGCTAGGGCACCCCTAGGCTTAGGCTAGGGCTCCCCTAGGCTTAGGCTAAGGCTAGGGTTCCCCTAGCCTAAGGCTAAGGCACCCCTAGGCTTAGGCTAGGGCACCCCTAGGCTTAGGCTAGGCCACCCATAGTCTTAGGCTAAGGCTAGGGCTCTCCTAGCCTAAGGCTAAGGCACCCCTAGGCTCAGGCTAGGGCACCCCTAGGCTTAGGCTAGTGCATCCCTAGGCTTAGGCTAGGGCACCCCTAGGCTTAGGCTAGGGCACCCCTAGGCTTAGGCTATGGCTCCGCCTCCCCTAGCCTCAGGCTAGGGCACCCCTGGACTCAGGCTATGGCACCCCTAGGTATAGGCTAGAGCAATCCTAGGCTAGACTAAGGCTAGGGCTCCCCTAGCCTCAGGCTAGGGCACCCCTGGACTCAGGCTATGGCACCCCTAGGCATAGGCTAGAGCAATCCTAGGCTAGACTAAGGCTAGGGCTCCCCTAGCCTCAGGCTAGGGCACCCGTAGGCTCAGGCTAGGGCACCCCTAGGCTCAGGCTAGGGCACCCCTAGGCTCAGGCTTGGGCACCCCTAGGCTTAGGCTAAGCACTCCTAGACTTAGGCTAGGGCACCCCGAGGCTTAGGCTAAGGCTAGGGCTCTCCTAGCCTAAGGCTAAGGCACCCCTAGGCTCAGGCTTGGGCACCCCTAGGCTTAGGCTAGGGCACCACTAGGCTTAGGCTAGAGCACCCCTAGGCTTAGGCTATGGCTCTGGCTCCCCTAGCCTCAGGCTAGGGCACCCCAGGACTCAGGCTATGGCACCCCTAGGCGTAGGCTAGGGCAATCCTAGGCTAGACTAAGGCTAGGGATCCCCTAGCCTCAGGCTAGGGCACCCATAGGCTCAGGCTAGTGCACACCTAGGCTCAGGCTAGGGCACCCCTAGGCTCAGGCTAGGGAACCCCTAGGTTCAGTCTAGGGCACCCCTAGGCTTAGGCTAGGGCACCCCTGGGCTTAGGCTAGGGCACCCATAGGCTTAGGCTAGGGCACCCCTAGGCTTAGGCTAAGGCTTCGGCTCCCCTAGCCTCAGGCTAGGGCACCCCTAGGCTCAGTCTAGGGCACCCCTAGGCTTAGACTAGGGAACCCCCTAGGCTTAGACTAAGGCTAGGGCTCCCCTAGCCTAAGGCTAGGGCACCCCTAGGCTCAGGCTAGGGCATCCCTAGGCTTAGGCTAGGGCACACCTAGGCTTAGGCTAAGGCTACGGCTCCCCTAACCTCAGGCTAGTGCACCCTTAGATTCAGGCTATGGCACCCCTAGGCTTAGGCTAGGGCAATCCTAGACTAGACTAACGCTAGCGCTCCCCTAGCCTCAAGCTAGGGCACCCGTAGGCTCAGGCTAGGGCACCACTAGGCTCAGGCTAGGGCACCCCTAGGCTTAGTCTAATGCACCCCTCGGCTTAGGCTAAGGCTAGGGTTCCCCTAGCCTGAGGCTAGAGCACCCGTAGGCTCAGGCTAGGGCACCCCAAGCTCAGGCTAGGGCACCTCTAGGCTTAGGCTCGGGCACCCCTAGGCTAAGGCTAGGGCTCCCCTAGCCTAAGGATAGAGCACCCCTAGGCTTAGGAAAGAGCACCCCAAGGCTTAGGCTAGGGCACCCCAAGGCTTAGGCTTGGGCACCCCTAGGCTTAGGCTAGGGCACCCCTAGGCTTAGGCTAAGGCTAGGGCTCCCCTAGCCTTGGCTTAGGGACCCATAGGCTTAGTCTAAAGCTAGGGCTCCCCTAGCCTTAGGCTAGGGCACCCATGGCTTAGGCTAAGGCTAGGGCTCCCCTAGCCTTAGGCTAGGGCAACCCTAGGCTTAGCCTAAGCGTAGGGCTCCCCTAGCCTTAGGCTAGGGCTCCCCTAGTCTTAGGCTAGGGCTCCCCTAGCTTTAGGCTAGGGCACCCCTAGCCTCAGGCTAGGGCACCCGTAGGCTCAGGCTATGGCACCACTAGGCTCAGGCTAGGGCACCCATAGGCTTTGTCTAGGGCACCACTCGGCTTAGGTTAAGGCTAGGGTTCCCCTACCCTGAGGCTAAGGCACCCGTAGGCTCAGGCTAGGCACCCCTAGGATCAGGCTAGTGCACCTCTAGGCTTAGGCTCGGGCACCCTTAGGCTAAGGCTAGGGCTCCCTTAGCCTAAGGCTAGTGTACCCCTAGGCTTAGCCTAGGGCACCCCTAGGCTTAGGTAAGGGCACCCCAAGGCTTAGGCTAGGGCACCCCTAGGCTTAGGCTAGGGCCCCTAGGCTTAGGCTAGGGCACCCCTAGGCTTAGGCTAAGGCTAGGGCTCCCCTAGCCTTGGCTTAGGGACCCATAGGCTTAGTCTAAGGCTAGGGCTCCCCTAGCCTTAGGCTAGGGAACCCCTAGGCTTAGGCTAAGGCTAGGGCTCCCCTAGCCTTAGGCTAGGGCACCCCTAGGTTTAGCCTAAGCGTAGGGCTCCCCTAGCCTTAGGCTAGGGCTCCCCTAACCTTAGGCTAGGGCTCCCCTAGCCTTAGGCTAGGGCTCCCCTAGCTTTAGGCTAGGGCACCCCTAGCCTTAGGCTAGGTCACCCCTAGGCTTAGGCTAGGGCAATCCTAGGCTAGACTAACGCTAGCGTTCCCCTAGCCTCAGGCGAGGGCATCCGTAGGCTCAGGCTAGGGCACCACTAGGCTCAGGCTAGGGCACCCATAGGCTTAGTCTAGGGCACCCCTCGGCTTAGGCTAAGGCTAGGGTTCCCCTAGCCTGAGGCTAGGGCACCCGTAGGCTCAGGCTAGGGCACCCCTAGGCTCAGGCTAGGGCACCTCTAGGCTTAGTCTAGGGCACCCCTAAGCTTAGGCTAGGGCTAGGGCTCTCCTAGCCTAAGGCTAAGGCACCCCTAGGCTCAGGCTAGGGCACCCCTAGCCTTAGGCTAGGGCACCCCTAGGCTTAGGCTAGGGCACCCCTAGGCTTAGGCCAGGGCACCCCTAGGCTTAGGCTAAGGCTCCGGCTCTCCTACCCTCAGGCTAGGGCACCCCTGGACTCAGTTTTTGGCACCCCTAGGCGTAGGCTAGGGCAATCCGAGGCTAGAGTAAGGCTAGGGCTCCCCTAGACTCATGGTTGGGGCACCCCTAGGCTCAGGCTAGGGCATCCCTAGGCTCAGTTGAGGGCACTACTAGGCTCAGGCTAGGGCACCCCTAGCCTCAGGCTAGGGCACCCCTAGGCTTAGGATAGGGCACCCCTTGGCTTTGGCTAGGGCACCAGTAGGCTTAGGCTAAGGCTACGGCTCCCCTACCCTCAGGCTAGGGCACCCCTAGGCTCAGTCTAGGGCTCCCCTGGGCTTAGACTAGGGAACCCACTAGGCGTAGACTAATGCTTGGGCTCCCCTAGCCTAAGGCTACGGCACTCCTAGGCTCAGGTTAGGGCACCCCTATGCTTAGGCTAGGGCACCCCTAGGCTTAGGCTAAGGCTACGGCTCCCCTAACCTCAGGCTAGTGCACCCTTAGACTCAGGCTATGGCACCCCTAGGCTTAGGCTAGGGCAATCCTAGGCTAGAATAACGCAAGCGCTCCCCTAGCCTCAGGCTAGGGAACCCGTAGGCTCAGGCTAGGGCACCACTAGGCTCTGGCTAGGGCACCCCTAGGCTTAGTCTAATACACCCCTCGGCTTAGGCTAAGGCTAGGGTTCCCCTAGCCTGAGGCTAGGGCACCTGTAGGCTCAGGCTAGGGCACCCCAAGCTCAGGCTAGGGCACCTCTAGGCTTAGTCTCGGGCACCCCTAGGCTAAGGCTAGGGCTCCCTTAGCCTAAGGATAGAGCACCCCTAGGCTTAGCCTAGGGCACCCCTAGTCATAGGCAAGGGCACCCCAAGGCTTAGGCTAGGGAACCCCAAGGCTTAGGCTTGGGCACCCTAGGCTTAGGCTAGGGCACCCCTAGGCTTAGGCTAAGGCTAGGGCTCCCTTAGCCTTGGCTTAGGGACCCATAGGCTTAGTCTAAGGCTAGGGCTCCCCTAGCCTTAGGCTAGGGCACCCCTGGCTTAGGCTAAGGCTAGGGCTCCCCTAGCCTTAGGCTAGGGCACCCCTAGGCTTAGCCTAAGCGTAGGGCTCCCCTAGCCTTAGGCTAGGTCACCCCTAGGCTTAGGCTAGGGCAATCCTATGCTAGACTAACGCTAGCGCTCCCCTAGCCTCAGGCTAGGGCACCCGTAGGCTCAGGCTATGGCAACACTAGGCTCAGGCTAGGGCACCCATAGGCTTTGTCTAGGGCACCCCTCGGCTTAGGCTAAGGCTAGGGTTCCCCTAGCCTGAGGCTAGGGCACCCGTAGTCTCAGGCTAGGGCACCCCTAGGCTCAGGCTAGGGCACCACTAGGGTCAGGCTAGGGCACCCCTAGGCTTAGTCAAGGGCACCCCTCGGCTTAGGCTAAGGCTAGGTTTCCCCTAGCCTGAGGCTAAGGCACCCGTAGGCTCAGGCTAGGGCACCCCTAGGCTCAGGCTAGTGCACCCCTAGGCTTAGGTAAGGGCACCCCAATGCTTAGGCTAGGGCACCCTAGGCTTAGGCTAGGGCACCCCTAGTCTTAGGTAAGGGCACCCCAAGGCTTAGGCTAGGGCACCCCTAGGCTTAGGCTAGGGCACCACTAGGCTTAGGCTAGGGCACCCCCAGGCTTAGGCTAAGGCTAAGGCTCCCCTAGCCTTGGCTTAGGGACCCATAGGCTTAGTCTAAGGCTAGGGCTCCCCTAGCCTTAGGCTAGGGAACCCCTAGGCTTAGGCTAAGGCTAGGGCTCCACTAGCCTTAGGCTAGGGCACCCCTAGGTTTAGCCTAAGCGTAGGGCTCCCCTAGCATTAGGCTAGGGCTCCCCTAACGTTAGGCTAGGGCTCCCCTAGCCTTAGGCTCGGGCTCCCCTAGCTTTAGGCTAGGGCACCCCTAGCCTTAGGCTAGTTCACCCCTAGGCTTAGGCTAGGGCAATCCTAGGTAGACTAACGCTAGCGCTCCCCTAGCCTCAGGCGAGGGCATCCGTAGGCTCAGGCTAGGGCACCACTAGGCTCAGGCTAGGGCACCCATAGGCTTAGTCTAGGGCACCCCTCGGCTTAGGCTAAGGCTAGGGTTCCCCTAGCCTGAGGCTAGGGCACCCGTAGGCTCAGGCTAGGGCACCCCTAGGCTCAGGCTAGGGCACCTCTAGGCTTAGTCTAGGGCACCCCTAGGCTTCGGCTAGGGCTAGGGCTATCCTAGCCTAAGGCTAAGGCACCCCTAGGCTCAGGCTAGGGCACCCCTAGGCTTAGGCTAGGGCACCCCTAGGCTTAGGCTAGGGCACCCCTAGGCTTAGGCTAGGGCACCCCTAGGCTTAGGCTAAGGCTCCGGCTCCCTTAGCCTCAGGCTAGGGCACCCCTGGACTCAGTTTATGGCACCCCTAGGCGTAGGCTAGGGCAATCCTAGGCTAGACTAAGGCTAGGGCTCCCCTAGACTCATGGCTGGGGCACCCCTAGGCTCAGGCTACGGCACCCCTAGGCTCAGTTTAGGGCACCCCTAGGCTCAGGCTAGGGCACGCCTAGTCTCAGGCTAGGGCACCCATAGGCTTAGGATAGGGCACCCCTAGGCTTTGGCTAGGGCACCCCTAGGCTTAGGCTAAGGCTACGGCTCCCCTAGCCTCAGGCTAGGGCACCCCTAGGCTCAGTCTAGGGCTCCCCTAGGATTAGACTAGGGAACCCCCTAGGCGTAGACTAAGGCTAGGGCTCCCCTAGCCTAAGGCTACGGCACTCCGAGGCTCAGGCTAGGGCACCCATAGGCTTAGGCTAGGGCACCCCTAGGCTTAGGCTAAGGCTACGGCAACCCTAACCTCAGGCAAGTGCACCCTTAGACTCAGGCTATGGCACCCCTAGGCTTAGGCTAGGGCAATCCTAGGCTAGACTAACGCTAGCGCTCCTCTAGCCTCAGGCTAGGGCACCCGTAGGCTCAGGCTAGGGCACCACTAGGCTCAGGCTAGGGCACCCCTAGGCTTAGTCTAATGCACCCCTCGGCTTAGGCTAAGGCTAGGGTTCCCCTAGCCTGAGGTTAGGGCACCCGTAGGCTCTGGCTAGGGCACCCCTAGGTTTAGGCTAGGGCACACCTAGGCTAAGGCTAGAGCTCCCCTAGCCTAAGGCTAGAGCACCCCTAGGCTTAGCCTAGGGAACCCCTAAGCTTAGGCAAGGGTACCCCTAGGCTTGGGCTAGGGCACCCCTAGGCTTAGGCTAAGGCTAAGGCACCCCTAGCCTTGGCTTAGGGACCCATAGGCTTAGTCTAAGGCTAGGGCTCCCCTAGACTTAGGCTAGGGCACCCCTAGGCTTAGGCTAGGGCACCCATAGTCTTAGGCTAAGGATATGGCTCCCCTAGCCTTGGCTTAGGCACCCAAAACCTTAGTCTAAGGCTAGGGCTCCCCTAGCCTAAGGCTAGGGAACCACTAGGCTTAGGCTTGGGCACCCCTAGGCTTAGGTTAGGGCACCACTAGGCTTAAGCTAGGGCACCCCTAGCCTTAGGCTAAGGCTAGGGCTCCCCTAGCCTAAGGCTAAGGCAACCCTAGGCTCAGGCTAGGGCTCCCCTAGGCTTAGGCTAGGGCACCCCAGGCTTAGGGAAGGGCAACCCTAGGCTTAGGCTAGGGCACCCCTAGGCTTAGGCTACGGCTCCCCTAGCCTCAGGCTAGGGCACCCCTAGACGCAGGCTAGGGCACCCCTAGGCTTAGGCTAGGGCACCCCAAAGGCTTAGGCTAAGGCTAGGGCTCCCCTAGCCTAAGGATAGGGTACCTCTCGGCTTAGGCTAGGGCACCCCTAGGCTCAGGTTAGGGCACGCCTAGGCTCAGGCTAGGGCACCCCTAGGCTTAGGCTAATGCTAGGGCTCCCCTAGCCTAAGGCTAGGGCACCCCTAGGCTTAGGCTAGGGCACCCGTAGGCACAGGCTAGGGCACCCCTAGTCTCAGGCTCGGGCACTCCTAGGCTTAGGCTAGGGCACCCCTAGGCTTAGGCTAAGGCTAGGGTTCCCCTAGTCTCAGGCTAGGGCACCCCTAATCGTAGGCTAGTGCACCCCTAGGCTTAGGCTAGGGCACCCCTAGGCTTAGGCTAAGGCTTGGGCTCCCCTAGCCTAAGGCTAGAGCACGCCTAGTCTTAGGCTAGGGCACCCCTAGGCTTAGGCTAGGGCACCCCTAGGCTTAGGCGAAGGCTAGGGCTCCCCTAGCCTAAGGCTAGAGCACCCCTTGGCTTAGGCTAGGGCACCCCTAGTCTTAGGCTAGGGCTCCCCTAGGCTTTGGCTAAGGCTAGGGCTCCCCTAGTCTCAGGCTAGGTCACCCCTAGGCTTAGGCTAGGCCACCCCTAGTCTTAGGCTAGGGCACCCTTAGGCTTAGGCTAGGGCACCCCTAGCCTTAGGCTAAGGCTAGGGCTCCTCTAGCCTATGGCTAGGGCACCCCTAGCCTTAGGCTAGGGCACCCCAAGCTTATGCTAGGTCACCCATTGTCTTAGGCTAGGGCACCCCTAGCCTTAGGCTAAGCACCCCTAGGCTTAGGCTAGGGCACCCACGAAGCTAAGGCTAAGACTAGTGCTCTCCTAGCCTAAGGCTATGGCACCCCTAGGCTCAGGCTAGGGCACCCCTAGGCTTAGGCTAGGGCACCCCTAGGCTTAGGCTAGGGCACCCCTAGGCTTAGGCTAGGGCACCCCTAGGCTTAGGCTAAGGCTACGGCTCCCCTAGTCTCAGGATAAGGCACCCTGGACTCAGGCTATAGCACCACTAAGCGTAGGTTAGGGCAATCCTAGGCTAGACAAAGGCTAGGGCTCCCCTATCCTCAGGCTAGGGCACCCATAGGCTCAGGCTATGGCACCCCTAGGCTCAGGCTAGGGCACCCCTAGGCTCAGGCTAGGGCACCCCTAGGCTTAGGTTAGGGCACCCCTAGGCTTAGGCTAGGGCACCCCTAGGCTTAGGCTAGGGCACCCCTAGGCTTAGGCTAAGGCTAGGGCTCCCCTAGCCTAAAGCTAGAGCACCCCTTGGCTTAGGCTATGGCACCCCTAGGATTAGGCTAAGGCTAAGGCTCACCTAGCCTAAGGCTAGGGCACCACTAGGCTTAGGCTAGGGCACCCCTAGGCTGAGGCTAGGGCACACCTAGGCTTAGGTTAAGGCTAGGGCTCCCCTAGCCTATGGCTAGGGCACCCCTAGGCTTGGGCTAGGGCACCCCTAGGCTTAGGCTAGGGCATCCCAAGGCTTAGGCAAGGGCACCCCTAGGCTTAGGTTAGGGCACACCTAGGCTTAGGCTAGGTCACCCCTAGGCTTAGGCTAGGGCACCCCTAGGCTTAGGCTAAGGCTAGGGCTCCCCTAGCCTTAGGCTAGGGCTCCCCTAGGCTTAGGCTAAGGCTAGGGCTCCCCTAGGCTTAGGCTAGGGCACCCCTAGGCTTAGGCTCGGGCACCCCGAGGCTTAGGCTAAGGCTAGGGCTCCCCTAGCCTTAG
Organism: Tenrec ecaudatus; assembly: GCF_050624435.1. Taxonomy (NCBI): domain Eukaryota; kingdom Metazoa; phylum Chordata; class Mammalia; order Afrosoricida; family Tenrecidae; genus Tenrec; species Tenrec ecaudatus. The sequence continues at coordinate 112,342 of NW_027457607.1, forward strand.
GCTAGGGCACCCCTAGGTTTAGCCTTAGCGTAGGGCTCCCCTAGCCTTAGGCTAGGGCAATCCTAGGAAAGACTAACGCTAGGGCTCCCCTAGCCTCAAGCTAGGGCACCCGTAGGCTCAGGCTAGGGCACGCCTAGGCTCAGGCTAGGGCAATCCTAGGCTTAGGCTAGGGCACCCCTAGGATTAGGCTAAGGCTACGGATCCCCTAGCCTAAGGCTAGAGCACCCCTAGGCTTAGGCTAGGGCACCCCTAGGCTTAGGTGAGGGAAGCCCTAGGCTTAGGCTAAGGCTAGGGCTCCCCTAGCCTAAGGCTAGGGCACCCCTAGGCTTAGGCTAGGGCACCACTAGGCTTAAGCTAGGGCACCCCGATCCTTAGGCTAAGGCTAGGGCTCCCCTAGGCTTAGGCTAGGGCACCCCTAGGCTTAGGCTCGGGCACCCCGAGGCTTAGGCTAAGGTAGGGCTCCCCTAGCCTTAGCTAGGGCACCCCTAGGTTTAGCCTTAGCGTAGGGCTCCCCTAGCCTTAGGCTAGGGCAATCCTAGGAAAGACTAACGCTAGGGCTCCCCTAGCCTCAAGCTAGGGCACCCGTAGGCTCAGGCTAGGGCACGCCTAGGCTCAGGCTAGGGCAATCCTAGGCTTAGGCTAGGGCTCCCTTAGGCTTAGGCTAGGGCACCCCTAGGCTTAGGCTAAGGCTAGGGTTCCCCTAGCCTAAGGCTAGAGCATCCCCAGGCTTAGTCTAGGGCACCCCTAGGCTTAGGCTAGGGCACCCCTAGGCTTAGGCTATGGCACCCCTAGGGTTAGGCTAGGGCACCCCTAGACTTAGGCTAAGGCCACGGCTCCCCTAGCCTCAGGCTAGGACACCCCTAGACTCAGGCTAGGGCACCCATAGGCTTAGGCTAGGGCACCATTAGGCTTAGACTAAGGCTAGGGCTCCCCTATCCTAAGTCTAGGGCACCCCTAGGCTTATGTTAGGGCACCCCTAGGCTTAGGCTTGGGCACCCGTAGTCTCAGGCTAGGGCACCACTAGGTTTAGGCTAGGGCACCCCTAGGCTTAGGCTAAGGCTAGGGCTCCCCTAGGCTTAGGCTAGGGCCCCCATAGGCTTAGGCTAGTGCACCCCTAGGCTTAGGCTAGGGCACCCCTAGGCTTAGGCTAGGGCTCCCCTAGGTTTAGGCTAGGGCAATCCTAGGCTAGACTAACGCTAGGGCTCCCCTAGTCTCAGGTTAGGTCACCCGTAGGCTCAGGCTAGGGAACCCCCAGCCTCAGGCTAGGGCACCCCTAGGCTTAGGCTAGTGCTCCCCTAGCCTCAGGCTAGGCCACCCCTAGGATTAGGCTAGGGCACCCCTAGGCTTAGGGTAGGGCACTCCTAGGCTTAGGCTAAGGCTACGGATCCCCTAGCCTAAGGCTAGAGCACCCCAAGGCTTAGGCTAGGGCACCCCTAGGCTTAGGCTAGGGCAGCCCTAGGCTTAGGCTAAGGCTAGGGCTCCCTTAGCCTAAGGCTAGGGCACCCCTAGACTTAGGCTTGGGCACCCCTAGGCTTAGGCTAGGGCACCACTAGGCTTAAGCTAGGGCACCCCTAGCCTTGGGCTAAGACTAGGGATCCCCTAGCCTAAGGCTAAGGCACCCCTAGTCTCAGGCTAGGTTTCCCCTAGGCTTAGGTTAGGGCACCCCTAGGCTTAGGCTAGGACACCCCTAGGCATAGGCTAGGGCAAACCTAGGCTTATGCTAGGGCACCCCTAGGCTTAGGCTACGGAACCCTAGCCTCAGGCTAGGGCCCCCCTAGACGCAGGCTAGGGAACCCCTAGGCTTATGCCAAGGCTAGAGCTCTCCTAGCCTAAGGCTAGAGCACCCCTAGGTTTAGGCTAGGGCACCCCTAGGCTTAGGCTAGGGCACCACTAAGCTTAAGCTAGGGCACCCCTAGCCTTGGGCTAAGGCTAGGGCTCCCCTAGCCTAAGGCTAAGACACCCCTAGTCTCAGGTTAGGGCACCCCTAGGCTTAGACTAGGGCACCCCTAGGCTTAGGCTAGGGCACCCCTAGGCTTAGGCTATGGCACCCCTAGGGTTTGGCTAGGGCACGCCTAGGCTTAGGCTAAGGCCACGGCTTCCCTAGCCTCAGGCTAGGGCACCCCTAGACTCAGGCTCAGGCACCCCTAGGCTTAGGCTAGGGCACCCCTAGGCTTAGGCTAAGGCTACGGCTCCCCTAGCCTAAGGCTAGGGCACCGCTAGGCTTAGGCTAGCGCACCCCTAGGCTTAGGCTTGGGCACCCGTAGTTTCAGGCTCGGGCACCCTTAGGCTTAGGCTAGGGCACCCCTAGGCTTAGGCTAGGGCACCCCTAGGCTTAGGTTAAGGCTAGGGATCCCCTAGCCTAAGGCTAGAGCACCCCTGGGCTTAGGCTAGGGCACCACTAGGCTAAGGCTAGGGCAGCCCTAGCCTTAGGCTAAGGCTAGGGCTCCCCTAGCCTAAGGCTAAGGCACCCCTAGGCTCAGGCTAGGGCTCCCCTAGGCTTAGGCTAGGGCAGCCCTAGGCTTAGGCTCGGACACCCCTAGGCTTAGACTAGGGCACCCCTAGGCTTAGGTTAGGGCAACCCTAGGCTTAGGCTAGGGCACCCGTAGGCTTAGGCTACGGCTCCCCTAGCCTCAGGCTAGGGCACCCCTAGACACAGGCTATGGCACCCCTAGGCTTAGACTAGGGCACCCCTAGGCTTAGGCTAGTGTACCCCCGGCTTAGGCTAGGGCACCCCTAGGCTTAGGCTAGAGCAATCCTAGGCTAGACTAACGCTAGGGCTCCCCTAGCCTCAGGCTAGGGCACCCGTAGGCTCAGGCTAGGGCACCCCTAGGCTTAGGCTAGGGCACTCCTAGGCTTAGGCTAGGGCACCCCTAGGCTTAGGCTAAGGCTAGGGATCCCCTAGCCTAAGGCTAGAGCACCCCTAGGCTTAGGCTAGGGCAACACTAGGCTAAGGCTAGCACCCCTAGGCTAAGGCTAGGGCTCCCCTAGTCTCAGGCTAGGTCACCCCTAGGCTTAAGCTAGGGCAGCCCTAGGCTTAGGCTAAGGCTAGGGCTCCCCTAGCCTAAGGCTAGGGCACCCCTAGGCTTAGGCTAGGGCTCCACTAGGCTTAAGCTAGGGCAGCCCTAGGCTTAGGCTAAGGCTAGGGCTCCCCTAGCCTAAGGCTAGGGCACCTCTAGGCTTAGGCTAGGGCACCACTAGGTTTAAACTAGGGCACCCCTAGGCTTAGGCTAGGGAACCCCTAGGCATAGGCTAGGGCACCCCTAGGATTAGGCTAAGGCTAGGGCTCCCCTAGCCTAAGGCACTCCTAGGCTCAGGCTAGGGCTCCCATAGGCTTAGACTAGGGCACCCCTAGGCTTAGGCTAGGGCAACCCTAGGCTTAGGCTAGGGCACCCCTAGGCTTAGGCTACGGCTCCCCTAGCCTCAGGCAAGGGCACCCCTAGACGCAGGCTAGGGCACCCCTAGGCTTATGCTAGTGCACCCCTAGGCTTAGGCTAAGGCTAGGGCTCCCCTAGCCTAAGGCTAGGGCACCTCTAGGCTTAGGCTAGGTCACCCCTAGGCTTAGGCTCGGGGACCCCTAGGCTTAGGCTAGGGCACCCCTAGTCTTAGGCTAAGGCTAGGGCTCCCATAGCCTAAAGCGAGGGCACCCCTAGGCTCAGGCTAGGGCACCCCTAGGCTCAGGCTAGGGCACCCCTAGGCTAAGGCTAGGGCACCCCTAGGCTAAGGCTAAGGCTAGGGCTCCCCTAGCCTAAGGCTAGGGCACCCCTAGGCTCAGGCCTGGGCACCCCTAGGCTCAGGCTAGGGCACCCCTTGCCTAAGGCTGGGGCACCCCTAGGCTCAGGCTAGGGCACCCCTAGGCTCAGGCTAGGTCACCCCTAGGCTTAGGCTAGGGCACCACTAGGCTTAAGCTAGGGCACCCCTAGGCTTAGGCTAAGGCTAGGGCTCCCCTACTCTCAGGCTAGGTCACCCCTAGGCTTAGGCTAGGGCACCCCTAGGCTTAGGCTAGGGCTGCCCTAGGCTTAGGCTAAGGCTAGGGCTCCCCTAGCCTAAAGCTAGGGCACCCTTAGGCTCAAGCTAGGGCACCCCTAGGCTCAGGCTAGGGCACCCCTAGGCTAAGGCTAGGGCACCACTAGGCTTAGGCTAAGGCTAGGGCTCCCCTAGCGGAAGGCTAGAGCACCCCTAGGCTTAGGCTAGGGCACCCTTAGGCTTAGGCTAGGGCACCCCTAGGCTTAGGCTTGGGCTCCCCTAGGCTTGGGCTAAGGATAGGGCTCCCCTAGTCTCAGGCTAGGTCACCCCTAGGCTTAGGCTAGGGCACCCTTAGGCTTAGGCAAGGGCAGCCCTAGGTTTAGGCTAAGGCTAGGGCTCCCGTAGCCTAAGGCTAGGGCACCCCTAGGCTAAGGCTAGGGCTCCCATAGTCTCAGGTTAGGTCACCCCTAGGCTAAGGCTAGGGCTCCCCTAGCCTAAGGCTAAGGCACCCCTAGGCTAAGGATAGGGCTCCCCTAGCCTAAGGCTAGGGCACCCCTAGGCTTAGGATAGGGCAGCCGTAGGCTTAGCCTAGGGCACCCCTAGGCTTAGGCTAAGGCTGGGATCCCCTAGCATAAGGCTAGAGGACCCCTAGGCTTAGGCTAGGGCACCCCTAGGCTTAGGCAAGGGCAGCTCTAGGCTTAGGCGAATGCTAGGCTCCCCTAGCCTAAGGCTAGGGCACCCCTAGGCTTAGGCTAGGGCACCCCTAGGCTTAGGCTAGGGCACCACTAGGCTTAAGCTAGGGCACCCCTAGCCTTAGGCTAAGGCTAGGGCTCCCCTAGTCTAAGGCTAAGGCACCCCTATGCTCAGGCAAGGGCTACCCTAGGCTTAGGCTAGGGCACCCCTAGGCTTAGGCTAGGACACCCCTTGGCTTAGACTAGGGCACCGCTAGGCTTAGGCTAGGGCAACCATAGGCTTAGGCTAGGGCACCCCTAGGCTTAGGCTACGGCTCCCCTAGCCTCAGGCTAGGGCACCCCTAGACGCAGGCTACGGCACCCCTAGGCTTAGGCTAGGGCACCCCTAGGCTTAGGCTATGGCTAGGGCTCCCCTAGCCTAATGCTAGGGCACCTCTAGGCTAAGGCTAGGGATCCCCTAGCCTAAAGCTAGGGCACCCCTAGGCTCAGGCTAGGGCACCCCTAGGCTAAGGCTAGGGCACCCCTAGGCTAAGGCTAGGGCACCCCTAGGCTTAGTCTAAGGCTAGCGCTCCCCTAGCCTAAGGCAAGGGCACCTCTAGGCTTAGGCTAGGGCACCCTTAGGCTTAGGCTAGGGCACCCCTAAGCTTAGGCTAGGGCTCCCCTAGGCTTAGGCTAAGGCTAGGGCTCCCCTAGTCTCAGGCTAGGTCACCCCTAGGCTTAGGCTAGGGCACCCCTAGTCTTAGGCTAGGGCACCCCTACCCTTAGGCTAGGGCACCCCTAGGCTTAAGCTAGGGCACCCCTAGGCTCAGGCTAGGGCACCCCTAGGCTTAGGCTAAGGCTAGGGCTCCCCTAGCCTAAGGCTAGTACACCCCTAGACTCAGGCTATGGCACCCCTAGGCTTAGGCTAGGGCAATCCTATGCTAGACTAAGGCAAGGTCTCCCCTAGCCTCAAGATAGGGCACCCATTGGCACAGGCTACGGCACCCCTAGGCTCAGGCTAGGGCACCCCTACGCTTAGGCTAGGGCCCCCTAGGCTTAGTCTAGGGCACCCCTAGGCTTAGGCTAGGGCACCCCTAGGATTAGGCTAAGGCTATGGATCCCCTAGCCTAAGGCTAGAGCACCCCTAGGCTTAGGCTAGGGCACCCCTAGGCTTAGGTGAGGGCAGCCCTAGGCTTAGGCTAAGGCTAGGGCTCCCCTAGCCTAAGGCTAGGGCACCCCTAGGCTTAGGCTAGGGCACCACTAGGCTTAAGCTAGGGCACCCCGATCCTTAGGCTAAGTCTATGGCTCCCCTAGCCTAAGGCTAAGGCACCCCTAGGCTCAGGCTAGGGCTCCACTAGGCTTAGGCTAGGGCACCCCTAGGCTTAGGCTAGGACACCCATAGGCTTAAGCTAGGGCACCCCTAGGCTTAGGCTTGGGCACCCCTAGGCTTAGGCTAGGGCACCCCTAGGATTAGGCTAAGGCTAGGGCTCCCCTAGCCTAAGTCTAAGGCACCCCTAGGCTCAGGCTAGGGCTCCCATAGGCTTAGGCTAGGGCACCCCTAGGCTTAGGCTAGGGCAACCCTAGGCTTAGGCTAGGGCACCCCTAGGCTTAGGCTACGGCTCCCCTAGCCTCAGGCTAGGGCACCCCTAGACGCAGGCTAGGGCACTCCTAGGCTTATGCTAGGGCACCCCTAGGCTTAGGCTAAGGCTAGGGCTCCCCTACCCTAAGGCTAGGGCACCTCTAGGCTTGGGCTAGGTCAACCCTAGGCTTATCTAGGGGACCCCTAGGCTTAAGCTGGGGCACCCCTAGCCTTAGGCTAAGGCTAGGGCACCCCTAGGCTCAGGCTAGGGCACCCCTAGGCTCAGTCTAGGGCACCCCTAGGCTAAGGCTAGGGCACCCCTAGGCTTAGGCTAAGGCTAGGGCTCCCCTAGCCTAAGGCTAGGGCACCCCTAGGCTCAGGCCTGGGCACCCCTTGGCTCAGGCTAGGGCACCCCTGGCCTAAGGTGGGGCACCCCTAGGCTCAGGCTAGGGCACCCCTAGGCTCAGGTAAGGTCACCCCTAGGCTTAGGCTAGGGCACCACTAGGCTTAAGCTAGGGCACCCCTAGTCTTAGGCTAAGGCTAGGGCTCCCCTACTCTCAGGCTAGGTCACCCCTAGGCTTAGGCTAGGGCACCCGTAGGCTCAGGCTAGGGCACCCCTAGGCTCAGGCTCGGGCACCCCTAGGCTTACGCTAGGGCACCCCTAGGCTTAGGCTAAGGCTAGGGTTCCCCTTGCCTCAGGCCAGGGCACCACTAAGCTTAGGCTAGTGTACCAATAGGCTTAGAATAGGGCACCCCTAGGCTTAGGCTAAGGATAGGGCTCCCCTAGCCTAAGGCTAGAGGACCCCTAGGCTTAGGCTAGGGCACCCTAAGGCTTAGGCTAGGGCACCCCTAGGCTTATGCTAGGGCTCCCCTAGCCTTAGGCCAGGGCTCCCCTAGCCTTAGGTTCGGGCACCCCTAGGCTTAGGCTAAGGCTAGGGCTCCCCTAGTCTTAGGCTTGGGCACCCCTATACTTAGGCTAGGCACCCCTAGGTTTAGGCTAGGGCACCCATAGTCTTAGGATAAGACTAGAGCTCCCCTAGCCTTAGGCTAGGGCACTGCTAGACTCAGGCTATGGCACCCCTAGGCTTAGGCTAGGGTAATCCTAGGCTAGACTAAGCCTAGGGCTCCCCTAGCCTTAGTTTAGGGTTCCCCTAGCCTTAGGCTAGGGAACCCCTAGGCTTCGGCTAGGGCTCCCCTAGCCTTAGTCTAGGGCTCCCCTAGCCTAAGATTAGAGCTCCCCTAGCCTTAGGCTAGGGCACCCCTAGACTAAGGCTATGGCACTCCTAGGCTTAGGCTAGGGTAATCCTAGGCTAGACTAAGCCTAGGGCTCCCCTAGCCTTAGGTTAGGGTTCCCCTAGCCTTAGGCTAGGGCTCCCCTAGCCTTAGGCTAAGGCACCCCTAGGCTTAGGCTAAGCGTAGGGCTCCCCTAGCCTTAGGCTAGGGCTCCCCTATCCTTAGGCTAAGGCTAGGGCTCCCCTAGCCTCAAGATAGGGCACCCATTGGCACAGGCTACGGCCTAGGGGTGCCCGAGCCTACGACTATGGGAGCATGAGCCTAAAGGTAGGGGAGCCCGAATCTAAGGTTCGGGGAGCCCTAGCCTAAGCCTAGGGGTGCCCTACCATAAGGCTAGGGGAGCCCTACCCTTAGTCTAGGCCTAGGGGAGCCCTAGCCTAATGCTAGTGGAGCCCTAGCCTAAGGCTAGGGAAGCCCTAGCCTTAGCCTAAGCCTAGGGGAGCCCTAGCCTAAAGGCTAGGGGAGCCCTAGCCTTAGCCTAAGCCTAGGGGTGCCCTAGCCCAGGCTAGGGGAGCCCTAGCCTAAGGCTAGAGGAGCCCTAGCCTTAGCCTAAGCTTAGGGGTGCCCTAGTCTAAGGCTAGGGGTGCCCTAGCCTAAGCCTAGGGGTGCCGTCGCCTAAGCCTAGGGATGCCCTAGCCTAAGCCGAGGGGTGCCCTAGCCTAAGCCTAGGGGAGCACTAGCCTAAGCCTACGGGTGCCCGAGCCTAAGGCTAGGGGAGCCCAAGCCTAAGGCTAGGGGAGCCCTAGCCTTCGCTTTAGCCTAGGGGTGCCATAGCCTAATGCTAGGGGAGCCCTAGCCTAAGGCTAGGGGAGCCCTTGCCTAAGGCTAGTGGAGCCGAAGCCTTAGCCTAAGGCTAGGGGAGCCCTATCCTTAGCCTAAGCCTAGGGGTGCATTAGCCTAAGCCTTGGGGTGCGCTAGCCTAAGGCTAGGAGAACCTTAGCCTAAGGCTATGTGAGCCCAAGCCTTAGCCTAAGCCTAGGGGTACCCTAGCCTAAGGCTAGGGGAGCCTAGCCTAAGGCTACGGGAGCCATAGCCTAAGGCTATGGGAGCCCTAGCTTTAGCATAAGATAAGGGGTGCCCTAGCCTAAGGCTAGGGGAGCCCTGTCCTAAGCCTAGTTGTGCCCTGGCCTAAGCCTAGTGGTGCCCTGGCCTAAGGCTAGGCGAGCCATAGCATAATGCTAGGGTATCCCTAGCCTAAGGCTAGGGGAGCCCTGGCCTAAGAATAGGGGTGCCCTGGCCTAAGGTTATGGGAGCCCTAGCGTAACGATAGGGGAGCCCTAGCCTTAGGCTAGTGGAGCCCGAGCCTAAGGCTAGGGAAGCCCTAGCCTTAGCCTAAGCCTAGGGCTGCCCTAACCCAAGGCTAGGGGAGCCCTAGCCTAAAGGCCAGGGGAGCCCTAGCCTTAGCCTAAGCCTAGGGGAGCCCTAGCCTAAGGCTAGGGGAGCCCTAGCTTAAAGGCTAGGGGAGCCCTAGCCTTAGCCTAAGCCTAGGGTAGCCCTAGCCTAAGGCTGGGGGAGCCCTAGCCTTAGACTAAGCCTAGGTGTGCCTTAGCCTAAGGCAAGGGTAGCTTTAGCCTAAGGCTAGGGGAGCCCTAGCCTTAGCCTAAGCTTAGGGGTGCCCTAGCCTTAGCATAAGCCTAGGGGTGCCCAAGCCTAAGGCTAGGGGAGCCCTAGCCGTAGCCTAAGCCTAGGGGTGCCCTAACGTAAGACTATCGGAGCCCTAGCCTAAGGCTAGGGGAGCCTTAGCCTTAGCCTAAGCTTAGGGGTGCCCTAGCCTAAGGCTAGGGGAGCCCTAGCCTTAGCGTAAGCCTAGGGGTGCCCTAACGTAAGGCTAGCGGATCCGTAGCCTAAGGCTAGGGGAGCCCTAGCGTTAGCCTAAGCCTAGGGGAACCCTAGCCTAAGGTTGGGGGAGCCCTAGCGTTAGCCTAAGCCTAGGTGTGCCCTAGCCTAAGGCTAGGGGAGCCATAGTCTAAGGCTAGGGGAGCCCTTGCCTTAGCCTAAGCCTAGGGGTGCCCTAGCCTAAGGCTAGGGGAGCCCTAGCCTTAGCCTAAGCCTAGGGGTGCCCTAACGTAAGGCTAGCGGAGCCCTAGCCTAAGGCTAAGGGAGCCCTAGCCTAAGGCTAGAGTAGCCCTAACCTAAAGGCTAGGTGAGCCCTAGCCTTAGCCTAAGCTTAGGGGTGCCCTACCGTAAGGCTAGGGGAGCCCTAGCCTTAAGCTAAGCTTAGGGGTGCCCTAACATAAGGCTGCCGGAGCCCTAGCCTAAGGCTAGGGGAGCCCTAGCCTTAGCCTAAGCCTAGGGGTGCCCGAGCCTAAGGCTGGGGGAGCCCTAGCCTTAGCCCAAGCCTAGGGGTGCCCTAGCCTAAGGCTGGGGGAGCCCTAGCCTTAGCCTAAGCCTAGGGGAGCCCTTGCCTATGGCTAGGGGAGCCCTTGCCTAAGGCTAGGAGAGCCCTAGCCTAAGGCTAGTGGACCCCGAGCCTAAGGCTAGGGGTGCCCTTGCCTTAGCCTAAGCCTAGGGGTGCCCTAGCCTAAGGCTAGGGGAGCCCTAGCCTAAGGCTAGGGGAGCCCTAGCCTAAGGCTTGAGGAGCCCTAGCCTTAGCTTAAGCCTAGGGGTGCCATAGCCTAAGGCTAGGGGAGCCCTAGCCTAAGGCTAGGGGAGCCCTTGCCTATGGCTAGGGGAGCCCTAGCCGAAGGCTAGGGGAGCCCTAGCCTTAGCCTAAGGCTAGGGGAGCCCTAGCCTTAGCCTAAGCCTAGGGGTGCCCTAGCCTAAGCCTAGGGGTGCCCTAGCCTAAGGCTAGGAGAGCCTTAGCCTAAGGATATGGGAGTCCTAGCCTTAGCCTAAGCCTAGGGGTGCCCTAGCCTAAGGCTAGGGGATCCCTAGCCTTAGCCTAAGCTTAGGGGTGCCCTAGCCTTAGGCTACGGGAGCCCTACGCTTAGGCTAAGCCTAAGGGTGCCCTAACGTAAGGCTAGCGGATCCCTAGCCTAAGGCTAGGGGAGCCCTCGCCTTAGCCTAAGCCTAGGGGAGTCCTAGCCTAAGGCTGGGGGAGCCCTAGCCTTAGCCTAACCTAGGTGTGCCCTAGCCTAAGGCTAGGGGAGCCCTAGCCTAAGGCTAGGGGAGCCCAGCCTAAAGCTTGGGGAGCCCAAGCCTTAGCCTAAGCCTAGGGGTGCCCTAGCCTAAGGCTAAGGGAGCCCTAGCCTAAGGCTACGGGAGCCCTTGCCTTAGCCTAAGCCTAGGGGTGCCCTAGCCTAAGGCTAGGGGAGCCCTAGCCTAAAGGCTAGGGGAGCCCTAGCGTTAGCCTAAACCTAGGGGTGCCCTCGCCTAAGCCTAGGGGTGCCCTAGCCTAAGCCTAGGGGTGCCCTCGCCTAAGCCTAGGGATGCCCTAGCCTATGCCTAGGGGTGCCCTAGCCTAAGCCTAGGGGAGCCCTAGCCTAAGGCTAGGGGAGCACTACCTTAGCCTAGGCCTAGGGGTGCCCTAGCCTAAGGCTAGGGGAGGCCTAACCTTAGCCTAAGCCTAGGCGTGCCCTAGCGTAAGCCTACGGGTGCCCTAGCCTAAGCCTACGGGTGTCTGATTCTAAGGCTAGGGGAGCCCAATCCTAAGGCTAGGGGAGCCCTAGCCTTAGCTTAAGTCTAGGGGTGCCATAACCTAAGCCTAGGGGTGCCCTAGCCTAAGGCTAGGAGAGCCTTAGCCTAAGGATATGGGAGCCCTAGCCTTAGCCTAAACCTAGGAGCGCCGTAGGCTAAGACTAGGGGTGCCCTAGACTAAGCCTAGGGATGCCCTAGCCCAAGCCTAGGGGTGCCCTGGCCTAAGGCTAGGGGAGACCTAGCGTAAAGGTAGGGGAGCCCTAGCCTTAGCCTAAGCCTAGGGGTGCCCTAGCCTAAGGCTAGGGGAGCCCTAGCCTAAAGGCTAGGGGAGCCCTAGCGTTAGCCTAAACCTAGGGGTGCCCTCGCCTAAGCCTAGGGGTGCCCTAGCCTAAGCCTAGGGGTGCCCTCGCCTAAGCCTAGGGATGCCCTAGCCCAAGCCTAGGGGTGCCCTAGCCTAAGCCTTGGGGAGCCCTAGCCTAAGGCTAGGGGAGCCCTTGCCTAAGGCTAGGGGAGCCCTAGCCTTAGCCTAAGCCTAGGGTTGCCCTAGCCTAAGCCTAGGAGTGCCCTAGCCTAAACGTAGTCGTGCCCTGGCCTATGCCTAGTGGTGCCCTGGCCTAAGGCTAGCGGAGCCGTAGCGTAATTCTAGGGGAGCCCTAGCCTAAGGATAGGAGAGCCCTATCCTTAGCCTAAGCCTAGCGGTGCCATAGTCTAAGGCTAGGAGGGCCCTGACCTAAGGCTAGGGGTGCCCGAGCCTACGACTATGGGAGCATGAGCCTAAGGGTAGGGGAGCCCGAATCTAAGGTTCGGGGAGCCCTAGCCTAAGCCTAGGGGTGCCCTACCATAAGGCTAGGGGAGCCCTACCCTTAGTCTAGGCCTAGGGGAGCCCTAGCCTAATGCTAGTGGAGCCCTAGCCTAAGGCTAGGGAAGCCCTAGCCTTAGCCTAAGCCTAGGGGTGCCCTAGCCTAAGGCTAGGGGAGCCCTAGCCTAAAGGCTAGGGGAGCCCTAGCCTTAGCCTAAGCCTAGGGGTGCCCTAGCCCAGGCTAGGGGAGCCCTAGCCTAAGGCTAGAGGAGCCCTAGCCTTAGCCTAGGCTTAGGGGTGCCCTAGTCTAAGGCTAGGGGTACCCTAGCCTAAGCCTAGGGGTGCCCTCGCCTAAGCCTAGGGATGCCCTAGCCTAAGCCGAGGGGTGCCCTAGCCTAAGCCTAGGGGAGCACTAGCCTAAGACTACGGGTGCCCGAGCCTAAGGCTAGGGGAGCCCAAGCCTAAGGCTAGGGGAGCCCTAGCCTTCGCTTTAGCCTAGGGGTGCCATAGCCTAATGCTAGGGGAGCCCTAGCCTAAGGCTAGGGGAGCCCTTGCCTAAGGCTAGGGGAGCCGTAGCCTTAGCCTAAGGCTAGGGGAGCCCTATCCTTAGCCTAAGCCTAGGAGTGCGCTAGCCTAAGGCTAGGACAACCTTAGCCTAAGGTTATGTGAGCCCAAGCCTTAGCCTAAGCCTAGGGGTACCCTAGCCTAAGGCTAGGGGAGCCTAGCCTAAGGCTACGGGAGCCATAGCCTAAGGCTATGGGAGCCCGAGCTTTAGCCTAAGATAAGGGGTGCCCTAGCCTAAGGCTAGGGGAGCCCTGTCCTAAGCCTAGTTGTGCCCTGGCCTAAGCCTAGTGGTGCCCTGGCCTAAGGCTAAGGGAGCCGTAGCATAATGCTAGGGTATCCCTAGCCTAAGGCTAGGGGAGCCCTGGCCTAAGCCTAGGGGTGCCCTGGCCTAAGGTTATGGGAGCCCTAGCGTAACGCTAGGGGAGCCCTAGCCTTAGGCTAGTGGAGCCCGAGCCTAAGGCTAGGGAAGCCCTAGCCTTAGCCTAAGCCTAGGGGTGCCCTAGCCTAAGGCTAGGGGAGCCCTAGCCTAAAGGCTAGGGGAGCCCTAGCCTTAGCCTAAGCTTAGGGGTGCCCTAGCCCAAGCTAGGGGAGCCCTAGCCTAAGACTAGGGGAGCCCTAGCTTAAAGGCTAGGGGAGCCCTAGCCTTAGCCTAAGCCTAGGGTAGCCCTAGCCTAAGGCTGGGGGAGCCCTAGCCTTAGCCTAAGCCTAGGAGTGCCCTAGCCTAAGCCTAGGGGTGCCCTAGCCTAAGGCTAGGAGAGACTTAGCCTAAGGATATGGGAGTCCTAGCCTTAGCCTAAGCCTAGGGGTGCCCTAGCCTAAGGCTAGGGGATCCCTAGCCTTAGCCTAAGCTTAGGGGTGCCCTAGCCTTAGGCTAGGGGAGCCCTACGCTTAGGCTAAGCCTAAGGGTGCCCTAACGTAAGGCTAGCGGAGCCCTAGCCTAAGGCTAGGGGAGCCCTCGCCTTAGCCTAAGACTAGGGGAGTCCTAGCCTAAGGCTGGGGGAGCCCTAGCCTTAGCCTAACCTAGGTGTGCCCTAGCCTAAGGCTAAGGGAGCCCTAGCCTAAGGCTACGGGAGCCCAGCCTAAAGCTTGGGGAGCCCAAGCCTTAGCCTAAGCCTAGGGGTGCCCTAGCCTAAGGCTAAGGGAGCCCTAGCCTAAGGCTAGGGGAGCCCTTGCCTTAGCCTAAGCCTAGGGGTGCCCTAGCCTAAGGCTAGGGGAGCCCTAGCCTAAAGGCTAGGGGAGCCCTAGCGTTAGCCTAAAACTAGGGGTGCCCTCGCCTAAGCCTAGGGGTGCCCTAGCCTAAGCCTAGGGGTGCCCTCGCCTAAGCCTAGGGATGACCTAGCCTATGCCTAGGGGTGCCCTAGCCTAAGCCTAGGGGAGCCCTAGCCTAAGGCTAGGGGAGCACTACCTTAGCCTAGGCCAAGGGGTGCCCTAGCCTAAGGCTAGGAGAGGCCTAACCTTAGCCTAAGCCTAGGAGTGCCCTAGCGTAAGCCTACGGGTGCCCTAGCCTAAGCCTACGGGTGTCTGATTCTAAGGCTAGGGGAGCCCAATCCTAAGGCTAGGGGAGCCCTAGCCTTAGCTTAAGCCTAGGGGTCCCATAGCCTAATGCTAGGGGAGCCCTAGCCTAAGGCTAGGGGAGCCCTTGCCTATGGCTAGGGGAGCCCTTGCCTAAGGCTAGGGGATCCCTAGCCTTAGCCTAAGGCTAGGGGAGCCCTAGCCTTAGCCTAAGCCTAGGGGTGCCCTAGCCTAAGCCTAGGGGTGCCCTAGCCTAAGGCTAGGAGAGCCTTAGCCTAAGGATATGGGAGCCCTAGCCTTAGCCTAAACCTAGGAGCGCCGTAGGCTAAGCCTAGGGGTGCCCTAGACTAAGCCTAGGGATGCCCTAGCCCAAGGCTAGGGGTGCCCTGGCCTAAGGCTAGGGGAGACCTAGCGTAAAGCTAGGGGAGCCCTAGCCTTAGCCTAAGCCTAGGGGTGCTCTAGTCTAAGCCTAGGGGTGCCCTCGCCTAAGCCTAGGGATGCCCTAGCCCAAGCCTAGGGGTGCCCTAGCCTAAGCCTAGGGGAGCCCTAGCCTAAGGCTAGGGGAGCCCTTGCCTAAGGCTAGGGGAGCCCTAGCCTTAGCCTAAGCCTAGGGTTGCCCTAGCCTAAGCCTAGGAGTGCCCTAGCCTAAGGCTAGGGGAGCCCTTGCCTAAGGCTAGGGGAGCCGTAGCCTTAGCCTAAGGCTAGGGGAGCCCTATCCTTAGCCTAAGCCTAGGGGTGCATTAGCCTAAGCCTAGGGGTGCGCTAGCCTAAGGCTAGGAGAACCTTAGCCTAAGGCTATGTGAGCCCAAGCCTTAGCCTAAGCCTAGGGGTACCCTAGCCTAAGGCTAGGGGAGCCTAGCCTAAGGCTACGGGAGCCATAGCCTAAGGCTATGGGAGCCCGAGCTTTAGCCTAAGATAAGGGGTGCCCTACCCTAAGGCTAGGGGAGCCCTGTCCTAAGCCTAGTTGTGCCCTGGCCTAAGCCTAGTGGTGCCCTGGCCTAAGGCTAGGGGAGCCGTAGCATAATGCTAGGGTATCCCTAGCCTAAGGCTAGGGGAGCCCTGGCCTAAGCCTAGGGGTGCCCTGGCCTAAGGTTATGGGAGCCCTAGCGTAACGATAGGGGAGCCCTAGCCTTAGGCTAGTGGAGCCCGAGCCTAAGGCTAGGGAAGCCCTAGCCTTAGCCTAAGCCTAGGGGTGCCCTAGCCTAAGGCTAGGGGAGCCCTAGCCTAAAGGCTAGGGGAACCCTAGCCTTAGCCTAAGTTTAGGGGTGCCCTAGCCCAAGCTAGGGGAGCCCTAGCCTAAGGCTAGGGGAGCCCTAGCTTAAAGGCTAGGGGAGCCCTAGCCTTAGCCTAAGCCTAGGGTAGCCCTAGCCTAAGGCTGGGGGAGCCCTAGCCTTAGACTAAGCCTAGGTGTGCCTTAGCCTAAGGCAAGGGGAGCTTTAGCCTAAGGCTAGGGGAGCCCTAGCCTTAGCCTAAGCTTAGGGGTGCCCTAGCCTTAGCCTAAGCCTAGGGGTGCCCAAGCCTAAGGCTAGGGGAGCCCTAGCCGTAGCCTAAGCCTAGGGTAGCCCTAGCCTAAGGCTGGGGGAGCCCTAGCCTTAGACTAAGCCTAGGTGTGCCTTAGCCTAAGGCAAGGGGAGCTTTAGCCTAAGGCTAGGGGAGCCCTAGCCTTAGCCTAAGCTTAGGGGTGCCCTAGCCTTAGCATAAGCCTAGGGGTGCCCAAGCCTAAGGCTAGGGGAGCCCTAGCCGTAGCCTAAGCCTAGGGGTGCCCTAACGTAAGACTATCGGAACCCTAGCCTAAGGCTAGGGGAGCCTTAGCCTTAGCCTAAGCTTAGGGGTGCCCTAGCCTAAGGCTAGGGAAGCCCTAGCCTTAGCGTAAGCCTAGAGTTGCCCTAACGTAAGGCTAGCGGAGCCGTAGCCTAAGGCTAGGGGAGCCCTAGCCTTAGCCTAAGCCTAGGGGAACCCTAGCCTAAGGTTGGGGGAGCCCTAGCGTTAGCCTAACCCTAGGTGTGCCCTAGCCTAAGGCTAGGGGAGCCATAGCCTAAGGCTAGGGGAGCCCTTGCCTTAGCCTAAGCCTAGGGGTGCCCTAGCCTAAGGCTAGGGGAGCCCTAGCCTTAGCCTAAGCCTAGGGGTGCCCTAACGTAAGGCTAGCGGAGCCCTAGCCTAAGGCTATGGGAGCCCTAACATAAGGCTAGAGTAGCCCTAACCTAAAGGCTAGGTGAGCCCTAGCCTTAGCCTAAGCTTAGGGGTGCCCTACCGTAAGGCTAGGGGAGCCCTAGCCTTAGCCTAAGCTTAGGGGTGCCCTACCGTAAGGCTAGGGGAGCCCTAGCCTTAGCCTAAGCTTAGGGTTGCCCTAACATAAGGCTACCGGTGCCTAGCCTAAGGCTAGGGGAGCCCTAGCCTTAGCCTAAGCCTAGGGGAGCCCAAGCCTAAGGCTGGGGGAGCCCTAGCCTTAGCCTAAGCCTAGGGGTGCCCTAGCCTAAGGCTAGGGCAGCCCTAGCCTAAGGCTAGGGGAGCCCTAGCCTAAGGCTTGAGGAGCCCTAGCCTTAGCCTTAGCTTAGGGTTGCCCTAGCCTAAGGTTTGGGCACCCCTAGGCTCAGGCTAGGGCACCCCTAGGCTTAGGCTAAGGCCAGGGCTCCCCTAGCCTATGGCTAGGGCACCCCTAGGCTTAGGCTAGGGCACCCCTAGGCTTAGGCTAGGGCACCCTTAGGCTTAGGCTCAGGCACCCGTAGGCTTATGCTAAGGCTAGGGCTCCTCTCGCCTAAGGCTAGGGAACCACTAGGCTTAGGCTAGGGCACCCCTAGGCTTAGGCTGGGCACCCCTAGGCTTAGGCTAGGGCACCCCTAGGCTTAGGCTAGGGCACCCCTTGGCTTAGGCTAAGGCTAGGGCTCACCTAGCCTAAGGCTAGGGCACCCCTAAGCTTAGGCTAATGCTGCCCTAGGCTTAGACTTGGGCACCCTTTGGCTTAGGTTTGGGCACCCCTAGGCTTAGACTAGGGCACCCCCTGGCTTAGGCTAAGGCTAGGGCTCCCCTAGCCTACGCCTAGGGGTGCCCTCGCATAAGCCTAGGGATGCCCTAGCCTAAGCCTAGGGGTGCCCTCCCATAAGCCTATGGGAGCCTTATCCTAAGGCTAGGGGGGCCCTAGCCTTAGCCTAGGCCTAGGGGTGCCCTAGCCTAAGGCTAGGGGAAACCTAACCTTAGTCTTAGCCTAGAGGTGCCCTAGCCTAAGGCTAGGGGAAACCTAACCTTAGTCTTAGCCTAGGGGTGCCCTAGCCTAAGGCTAGGGGAGTCCTAGCCTTACCCTAAGCCTACGGGTGCCCTAGCCTAACCCTACGGGTGCCCGATTCTAAGGCTAGGGGACCCCAAGCCTAAGGCTAGGGGAGCCCTAACCTTAGCTTAAGCCTAGGGGTGCCATAGCCTAATGCTGGGGAGCCGTAGCCTAAGGCTAGAGGAGCCCTTGCCTAAGGCTAGGGGAGCCCTTGCCTAAGGCTAGGGGAGCCCTAGCCTTAGCCTAAGGCTAGGGGAGCCCTAGCCTTAGCCTAAGCCTAGGGGTGCCCTAGTCTTAGCCTATGGGTGCCCTAGCCTAAGGCTAGGAGAGCCTTAGCCTAAGGATATGGGAGCCCTAGCCTTAGCCTAAGCCTAGGGGAGCCCTAGCCTAAGGATACGGGAGCCATAGCCTAAGGCTCGGGGAGCCCTAGTCTTATCCTAAGCTTAAGTGTGCCCTAGCCTAAGGCTACGTGAGCCCTAGCCTAAGTCTAGGGGAGCCCTGGCCTAAGCCTATTTGTGCCCTGGCCTAAGCCTAGTGGTGCCCTGGCCTAAGGCTAGGGGAGCCGTAGCGTAATGCTAGGGGAGCCCTAGCCTAAGGCTAGGGGATCCCTAGCCTAAGGCTAGTGGAGCCCTATCCTTAGCATAAGCCTAGGGGTGCCATAGTCTAAGGCTAGGAGTGCCCTAGCCTAAGGCTAGGGGAGCCCTGGCCTGAGCCTAGAGGTGCCCTGAGAAAGGCTAGGGGAGCCCTAGTGTAACGCTAGGGGAGCCCTAGCCTAAGGCTAGTGGAGCCCGAGCCTAAGGCTAGGGGTGCCCTTGCATTAGCCTAAGCCTAGGGGTGCCCTAGCCTAAGGCTAAGGGAGCCCTAGCCTTAGCCTAAGCTTAGGGGTGCCCTATCCTAAGGCTAGGGGAGCCCTAGCCTAAAGGCTAGGCGAGCCCTAGCGTTAGCCTAAGCCTAGGGGTGCCCTAGCCTAAGCCTATGGGTGCCCTCGCCTAAGTCTAGAGATGCCGTACCCTAAGCCTAGGGGTGCCCTAGCCTAAGCCTAGGGGTGCCCTAGCCTAAGGCTAGGCGAGGCCTAACCTTAGCCTAAGCCTAGGGGTGCCCTAGCCTAAGGCTAGGGGAGCCCTAGCCTTAGCGTAAGCCTTCGGGTGCCCTAGCCTAAGCCTACGGGTGTCCGATTCTAAGGCTAGCGGAGCCCAATCCTAAGGCTAGGGGAGCCCTAGCCTTAGCTTAAGCCTAGGGGTGCCATAGCCTAATGCTAGGGGAGCCCTAGCCTAAGGCTAGGGGAGCCCTTGCCTATGGCTAGGGGAGCCCTTGCCTAAGGCTAGGAAAGCCCTAGCCTAAGGCCAGTGGAGCCCGAGCCTAAGGCTAGGGGTGCCCTTGCCTTAGCCTAAGCCTAGGGGTGCCCTAGCCTAAGGCTAGGGGAGCCCTAGCCTAAGGCTTGGGGAGCCCTAGCCTAAGGCTAGGGGAGCCCAAGCCTTAGCCTAAGCTTAGGGGTGCCCTAGCCTAAGGCTAGGGGAGCCCTAGCCTAAAGGCTAGGGGAGCCCTAGCGTTAGCCTAAGCCTAGGGGTGCCCTAGCCTAAGCCTAGAGGTTCCCTCGCCTAAGTCTAGAGATGCCCTAGCCTAAGCCTAGGGGTGCCCTAGCCTAAGCCTAGGGGTGCCCTAGCCTAAGGCTAGGGGAGGCCTAACCTTAGCCTAAGCCTAGGGGTGCCCTAGCCTAAGGCTAGGGGAGCCCTAGCCTTAGCCTAAGTCTAGGGTTGCCCTAACGTAAGGCTAGCGGAGCCCTAGCCGATAGCTAGGGGTGACATAGCCTAAGGCTAGGGAAGCCCTAGGCTAAAGGCTAGGTGAGCCCTACCCTTAGCCTAAGCTTAGGGGTGCCCTAGCCTAAGACTAGGGGAGCCCTAGCCTTAGCCTAAGCCTAGGGGTGCCCTAACGTAAGGCTAGCGGAGCCCTAGCCTAAGGCTAGGGGAGCCCTAGCCTTAGCCTAAGCCTAGGGGAGCCCTAGCCTAAGGCTGGGGGAGCCCTAGCCTTAGCCTAACCCTAGGTGTGCCTTAGCCTAAGGCTAAGGGAGCCCGAGCCTAAGGCTAGGGGAGCCCTTGCCTTAGCTTAAACCTAGGGGTGCCCTAGCCTAAGGTTAGGGGAGCCCTAGCCTAAGGCAAGGAGAGTCATAGCCTAAAGCTAGGGGAGCCCTAGCCTTAGCCTAAGCCTAGGGGTGCCCTAGACTAAGCCTAGGGGTGCCCTAGCCTAAGCCTAAGGGTGCCCTAGCCTAAGGCTAGGGGAGCCCTTGCCTTAGCCTAAGCTTAGGGGTGCCCTAGCCTAAGGCAAGGAGAGTCCTAGCCTAAAGCTAGGGGAGCCGTAGCCTTAGCCTAAGCCTAAGGGTGCCCTAGCCTAAGCCTAGGGGTGCCCTAGCCAGAGCCTAGGGGTGCCCTAGCCTAAGCCTAGGGGTGCCCTAGCCTTAGCCTAGGGGAGCCCTAGCTTAAGGCTAGGGGAGCCCTGGCCTAAGGCTAGAGGAGCCCTAGCCTTAGCCTAGGCCTAGGGGTGCCCTAGCCTAAGGCTAAGGGAGCCCTAGCGTAACGCTAGGGGAGCCCTAGCCTAAGGCTAGTGGAGCCCGAGCCTAAGGCTTGGGGAGCCCGAGTCTAAGGCTAGGGGAGCGCTAGCCTAAGGCTCGGGGGCAACTAGCCTTAGCCTAAGCCTAGGGGTAGCGCGAAGCTAAGGCTAGGGGAGCCCTAGCCTAAGGCTCGGGGGCAACTAGCCTTAGCCTAAGCCTAGGGGTGCCCGAAGCTAAGGCTAGGGGAGCCCTAGTCTTAGCCTAAGCCTAACGGTTCCATAGCCTTAGGCTAGGGGAGACCGAGCCTAAGGCTAGAGGAGCCCATGCCTTAGACTAAGCCTAGGGGTGCCCTAGCCTAAGCCTAGGAGTGCCCTAGCCTAAGGCTAGGGGAGCCCTAGCCTAAGGCTAGGGGAGCCCTAGCCTAAGGCTAGGGGAGTCCTAGCCTTAGCCTAAGCCTAGGGGTGCCCTAGACTAAGCCTAGGGGTGCCCTAGCCTAAGCCTAGGAGTGCCCTAGCCAAAGGCTAGGGGAGCCCTTGCCTTAGCCTAAGCCTAGGGGTGCCCTAGCCTAAGGCAAGGAGAGTCCTAGCCTAAAGCTAGGGGAGCCGTAGCCTTAGCCTAAGCCTAGGGGTGCCCTAGCCTAAGCCTAGGGGTGCCCTAGCCTAAGCCTAGGGGTGCCCTAGCCTAACCCTAGGGGTGCCCTAGCCTAAGCCTAGGGGTGCCCTAGCCTTAGCCTAGGGGAGCCCTAGCTTAAGGCTAGGGGAGCCCTGGCCTAAGGCTAGAGGAGCCCATGCCTTAGACTAAGCCTAGGGGTGCCCTAGCCTAAGCCTAGGAGTGCCCTAGCCTAAGGCTAGGGGAGCCCTAGCCTAAGGCTAGGGGAGCCCTAGCCTAAGGCTAGGGGAGTCCTAGCCTTAGCCTAAGCCTAGGGGTGCCCTAGACTAAGCCTAGGGGTGCCCTAGCCTAAGCCTAGGAGTGCCCTAGCCAAAGGCTAGGGGAGCCCTTGCCTTAGCCTAAGCCTAGGGGTGCCCTAGCCTAAGGCAAGGAGAGTCCTAGCCTAAAGCTAGGGGAGCCGTAGCCTTAGCCTAAGCCTAGGGGTGCCCTAGCCTAAGCCTAGGGGTGCCCTAGCCTAAGCCTAGGGGTGCCCTAGCCTAAGCCTAGGGGTGCCCTAGCCTAAGCCTAGGGGTGCCATAGCCTAAGCCTAGGGGTGCCCTAGCCTAAGCCTAGGGGTGCCCTAGCCTTAGCCTAGGGGAGCCCTAGCTTAAGGCTAGGGGAGCCCTGGCCTAAGGCTAGAGGAGCCCTAGCCTTAGCCTAGGCATAGGGGTGCCCTAGCCTAAGGCTAAGGGAGCCCTAGCGTAACGCTAGGGGAGCCCTAGCCTAAGGCTAGTGGAGCCCGAGCCTAAGGCTTGGGGAGCCCGATTCTAATGCTAGGGGAGCCCTAGCCTAAGGCTCGGGGGCAACTAGCCTTAGCCTAAGCGTAGGGGTGCCCGAAGCTAAGGCTAGGGGAGCCCTAGCCTTAGCCTAAGACTAACGGTTCCATAGCCTTAGGCTAGGGGAGACCGAGCCTAAGGCTAGAGGAGCCCATGCCTTAGACTAAGCCTAGGGGTGCCCTAGCCTAAGCCTAGGGGTGCCCTAGCCTAAGGCTAGGGGAGCCCTAGCCTAAGGCTAGGGGAGTCCTAGCCTTAGCCTAAGCCTAGGGGTGCCCTAACGTAAGGCTAGCGGAGCCCTAGCCTAAGGCTAGGGGAGCCGTAGCCTTAGCCTAAGCCTAGGGGAGCCCTAGCCTAAGGCTAAGGGAGCCCGAGCCTAAGGCTAGGGGAGCCCTTGCCTTAGCTTAAACCTAGGGGTGCCATAGCCTAAGGCTAGGGGAGCCCTAGCCTAAGGCAAGGAGAGTCATAGCCTAAAGCTAGGGGAGCCCTAGCCGTAGCCTAAGCCTAGGGGTGCCCTAGACTAAGCCTAGGGGTGCCCTAGCCTATGCCTAGGGGTGCCCTAGCCTAAGCCTAGGGGTGCCCTAGCCTAAGGCTAGGGGAGCCCTTGCCTTAGCAAAAGCCTAGGGGTGCCCTAGCCTAAGGCAAGGAGAGTCCTAGCCTAAAGCTAGGGGAGCCCAAGCCTTAGCCTAAGCCTAGGGGTGCCCTAGCCTAAGCCTAGGGGTGCCCTAGCCTAAGCCTAGGGGTGCCCTAGCCTAAGCGTAGGGGTGCCCTAGCCTTAGCCTAGGGGAGCCCTAGCTTAAGGCTAGGGGAGCCCTGGCCTAAGGCTAGAGGAGCCCTAGCCTTAGCCTAGGCCTAGGGGCGCCCTAGCCTAAGCCTACGGGTGCCCTAGCCTTAGCCTCAGCTTAGGGTTGCCCTAGCCCAAGCTAGGGGAGCCCTAGCCTAAGGCTAGGGGAGCCCTAGCTTAAAGGCTAGGGGAGCCCTAGCCTTAGCCTAAGCCTAGGGTAGCCCTAGCCTAAGGCTGGGGGAGACCTAGCCTTAGACTAAGCCTAGGGGTTCCTTAGCCTAAGGCAAGGGGAGCCCTAGCCTAAGGCTAGGGGAGTCCTAGCCTTAGCCTAAGCCGAGTGGTGCCCTAGCATAAGGCTAGGGGAGCCCTAGCGTAACGCTAGGGGAGCCCTAGCCTAAGGCTAGTGGAGCCCGAGCCTAAGGCTTGGGGAGCCCGAGTCTAAGGCTAGGTGAGCCCTAGCCTAAGGCTCGGGGAAACTAGCCTTAGCCTAAGCCTAGGGGTGCCCGAAGCTAAGGCTAGGGGAGCCCTAGTCTTAGCCTAAGCCTAACGGTTCCATAGCCTTAGGCTAGGGGAGACCGAGCCTAAGGCTAGAGGAGCCCATGCCTTAGACTAAGCCTAGGGGTGCCCTAGCCTAAGCCTAGGAGTGCCCTAGCCTAAGGCTAGGGGAGCCCTAGCCTAAGGCTAGGGGAGTCCTAGCCTTAGCCTAAGCCTAGGGGTGCCCTAACGTAAGGCTAGCGGAACCCTAGCCTAAGGCTAGGGGAGCCGTAGCCTTAGCCTAAGCCTAGGGGAGCCCTAGCCTAAGGCTGGGGGAGCCCTAGACTTAGCCTAAGCCTAGGTGTGCCCTAGCCTAAGGTTAGGGGAGCCCGAGCCTAAGGCTAGGGGAGCCCTTTCCTTAGCCTAAGCCTAGGGGTGCCCTAGCCTAAGGCTAGGGGAGCCCTAGCCTAAGGCAAGGAGAGTCCTAGCCTAAAGCTAGGGGAGCCCTAGCCTTAGCCTAAGCCTAGGGGTGCCCTAGCCTAAGCCTAGGGGTGCCCTAGCCTAAGCCTAGGGGTGCCCTAGCCTAAGGCTAGGGGAGCCCTTGCCTTAGCATAAGCCTAGGGGTGCCCTAGTTTAAGGCAAGGAGAGTCCTAGCCTAAAGCTAGGGGAGCCCAAGCCTTAGCCTAAGCCTAGGGGTGCCCTAGCCTAAGCCTAGTGGTGCCCTAGCCTAAGCCTAGGGGTGCCCTAGCCTAAGGCTAGGGGAGCCCTAGCGTAACGCTAGGGGAGCCCTAGCCTAAGGCTAGTGGATCCCGAGCCTAAGGCTTGGGTAGCCCGAGTCTAAGGCTAGGGGAGCCTTAGCCTAAGCCTAGGGGTGCCCTAGCCTAAGGCTAGGGGAGCCCTAGCCTTAGCCTAAGCTTAGGGTTGCCCTAGCCCAAGCTTGGGGAGCCCTAGCCTAAGGCTCGGGGGCAACTAGCCTTAGCCTAAGCCTAGGGGTGCCCGAAGCTAAGGCTAGGGGAGCCCTAGTCTTAGCCTAAGCCTAACGGTTCCATAGCCTTAGGCTAGGGGAGACCGAGCCTAAGGCTAGAGGAGCCCATGCCTTAGAGTAAGCCTAGGGGTGCCCTAGCCTAAGCCTAGGAGTGCCATAGCCTAAGGCTAGGGGAGCCCTAGCCTAAGGCTAGGGGAGCCCTAGCCTAAGGCTAGGGGATTCCTAGCCTTAGCCTAAGCCTAGGGGTGCCCTAGCCAAAGGCTAGGGGAGCCCTTGCCTTAGCCTAAGCCTAGGGGAGCCCTAGCCTAAGGCAAGGAGAGTCCTAGCCTAAAGCTAGGGGAGCCGTAGCCTTAGCCTAAGCCAAGGGGTGCCCTAGCCTAAGCCTAGGGGTGCCCTAGCCTAAGCCTAGGGGTGCCCTAGCCTAAGCCTAGGGGTGCCCTAGCCTAAGCCTAGGGGTGCCCTAGCCTTAGCCTAGGGGAGCCCTAGCTTAAGGCTAGGGGAGCCCTGGCCTAAGGCTAGAGGAGCCCTAGCCTTAGCCTAGGCATAGGGGTGCCCTAGCCTAAGGCTAAGGGAGCCCTAGCGTAACGCTAGGGGAGCCCTAGCCTAAGGCTAGTGGAGCCCGAGCCTAAGGCTTGGGGAGCCCGAGTCTAAGGCTAGGGGAGCCCTAGCCTAAGGCTCGGGGGCAACTAGCCTTAGCCTAAGCCTAGGGGTGCCCGAAGCTAAGGCTTGGGGAGCCCTAGCCTTAGCCTAAGCCTAACGGTTCCATAGCCTTAGGCTAGGGGAGACCGAGCCTAAGGCTAGAAGAGCCCATGCCTTAGACTAAGCCTAGGGGTGCCCTAGCCTAAGCCTAGGGGTGCCCTAGCCTAAGGCTAGGGGAGCCCTAGCCTAAGGCTATGGGAGTCCTAGCCTTAGCCTAAGCCTAGGGGTGCCCTAACGTAAGGCTAGCGGAGCCCTAGCCTAAGGCTAGGGGAGCCGTAGCCTTAGCCTAAGCCTAGGGGAGCCCTAGCCTAAGGCTGGGGGAGCCCTAGCCTTAGCCTAAGCCTAGGTGTGCCCTAGCCTAAGGTTAGGGGAGCCCGAGCCTAAGGCTAGGGGAGCCCTTGCCTTAGCCTAAGCCTAGGGGTGCCCTAGCCTAAGGCTAGGGGAGCCCTAGCCTAAGGCAAGGAGAGTCCTAGCCTAAAGCTAGGGGAGCCCTAGACTTAGCCTAAGCCTAGGGGTGCCCTAGCCTAAACCTAGGGGTGCCCTAGCCTAAGCCTAGGGGTGCCCTAGCCTAAGCCTAGGGGTGCCCTTGCCTAAGGCTAGGGGAGCCCTTGCCTTAGCAAAAGCCTAGGGGTGCCCTAGCCTAAGGCAAGGAGAGTCCTAGCCTAAAGCTAGGGGAGCCCAAGCCTTAGCCTAAGCCTAGGGGTGCCCTAGCCTAGGCCTAGGGGTGCCCTAGCCTAAGCCTAGGGGTGCCCTAGCCTAAGCCTAGGGGTGCCCTAGCCTAAGCGTAGGGGTGCCCTAGCCTTAGCCTAGGGGAGCCCTAGCTTAAGGCTAGTGGAGCCCTGGCCTAAGGCTAGAGGAGCCCTAGCCTTAGCCTAGGCATAGGGGTGCCCTAGCCTAAGCCTACGGGTGCCCTAGCCTTAGCCTAAGCTTAGGGTTGCCCTAGCCCAAGCTAGGGGAGCCCTAGCCTAAGGCTAGGGGAGCCCTAGCTTAAAGGCTAGGGGAGCCCTAGCCTTAGCCTAAGCCTAGGGTAGCCCTAGCCTAAGGCTGGGGGAGACCTAGCCTTAGACTAAGCCTAGGTGTTCCTTAGCCTAAGGCAAGGGGAGCCCTAGCCTAAGGCTAGGGGAGTCCTAGCCTTAGCCTAAGCCGAGGGGTGCCCTAGCCTAAGGCTAGGGGAGCCCTAGCGTAACGCTAGGGGAGCCCTAGCCTAAGGCTAGTGGAGCCCGAGCCTAAGGCTTGGGGAGCCCGAGTCTAAGGCTAGGTGAGCCCTAGCCTAAGGCTCGGGGAAACTAGCCTTAGCCTAAGCCTAGGGGTGCCCGAAGCTAAGGCTAGGGGAGCCCTAGTCTTAGCCTAAGCCTAAAGGTTCCATAGCCTTAGGCTAGGGGAGACCGAGCCTAAGGCTAGAGGAGCCCATGCCTTAGACTAAGCCTAGGGGTGCCCTAGCATAAGCCTAGGAGTGCCCTAGCCTAAGGCTAGGGGAGCCCTAGCTTAAGGCGAGGGGAGCCCTAGCCTAAGGCTAGGGGAGTCCTAGCCTTAGCCTAAGCCTAGGGGTGCCCTAACGTAAGGTTAGCGGAACCCTAGCCTAAGGCTAGGGGAGCCGAACCTTAGCCTAAGCCTAGGGGTGCCCTAGCCTAAGGCTAGGGGAGCCCTAGCCTAAGGCAAGGAGAGTCCTAGCCTAAAGCTAGGGGAGCCCTAGCCTTAGCCTAAGCCTAGGGGTGCCCTAGCCTAAGCCTAGGGGTGCCCTAGCCTAAGCCTAGGGGTGCCCTAGCCTAAGGCTAGGGGAGCCCTTGCCTTAGCATAAGCCTAGGGGTGCCCTAGCCTAAGGCTAGGGGAGCCCTTGCCTTAGCATAAGCCTAGGGGTGCCCTAATCTAAGGCAAGGAGAGTCCTAGCCTAAAGATAGGGGAGCCCTAGCCTTAGCCTAAGCCTAGGGGTGCCCTAGTCTAAGCCTAGGGGTGCCCTAGCCTAAGCCTAGGGGTGCCCTAGCCTAAGGCTAGGGGAGCCCTTGCCTTAGCATAAGCCTAGGGGTGCCCTAGTCTAAGGCAAGGAGAGTCCTAGCCTAAAGCTAGGTGAGCCCAAGCCTTAGCCTAAGCGTAGGGGTGCCCTAGCCTAAGCCTAGGGGTGCCCTAGCCTAAGCCTAGGGGTGCCCTAGCCTAAGGCTAGGGGAGCCCTAGCGTAACGCTAGGGGAGCCCTAGCCTAAGGCTAGTGGAGCCCAGGCCTAAGGCTTGGGTAGCCCGAGTCTAAGGCTAGGGGTGCCTTAGCCTAAGCCTAGGGGTGCCCTAGCCTAAGGCTAGGGGAGCCCTAGCCTTAGCCTAAGCTTAGGGTTGCCCTAGCCCAAGCTTGGGGAGCCCTAGCCTAAGGCTAGGGGAGCCCTAGCTTAAAGGCTAGGGGAGCCCTAGCCTTAGCCTAAGCCTAGGGTAGCCCTAGCCTAAGGCTGGGGGAGACCTAGCCTTAGACTAAGCCTAGGTTTTCCTTAGCCTAAGGCAAGGGGAGCCCTAGCCTAAGGCTAGGGGAGTCCTAGCCTTAGCCTAAGCCGAGGGGTGCCCTAGCCTAAGGCTAGGGGAGCCCTAGCGTAACGCTAGGGGAGCCCTAGCCTAAGGCTAGTGGAGCCCGAGCCTAAGGCTTGGGGAGCCCGAGTCTAAGGCTAGGGGAGCCCTAGCCTAAGGCTCGGGGGCAACTAGCCTTAGCCTAAGCCTAGGGGTGCCCGAAGCTAAGGCTAGGGGAGCCCTAGTCTTAGCCTAAGCCTAACGGTTCCATAACCTTAGGCTAGGGGAGACCGAGCCTAAGGCTTGGGGAGCCCTAGCCTTAGCCTAATCCTAGGGGTGCCCTAGCCTAAGCCTAGGGGTTCCCTAGCCTAAGGCTAGGAGAGCCTTAGCCTAAGGATATTGGAGCCCTAGCCTTAGCCTAAGCCAAGGGGTGCCCTAGCCTAAGGCTAGGGGAGGCCTAGCCTAAGGATACGGGAGCCATAGCCTAAGGCTAGGGGAGCCCTAGCCTTAGCCTGAGCTTAGGGTTGCCCTAGCCTAAGGCTACGGGAGCCATAGACTAAGGCTAGGGGAGCCCTGGCCTAAGCCTAGTTGTGCCCTGGCCTAAGCCTAGTGGTGCCAAGGCCTAAGGCTAGGGGAGCCGTAGCGTAATGATATTGGAGCCCTAGCCTAAGGCTTGGGGAGCCCTAGCCTAAGGCTAGGGGAGTCCTAGCCTTAGCCTAAGCCTAGGGGTGCCCTAGCCTAAGGCTAGGGGTGCCCTAGCCTAAGGCTAGGGGAGCCCTAGCCTTAGCCTAAGCTTATGGGTGCACTAGCCTTAGCCTAAGCCTAGGGGTGCCCAAGCCTAAGGCTAGGGGAGCCCTAGCCGTAGCCTAAGCCTAGGGGTGCCCTAACGTAAGACTAGCGGAGCCTAAGCCTAAGGCTAGTGGAGCCCTAGCCTTAGCCTAAGCTTAGGGGTGCCCAAGCCTAAGGCTAGGGGAGCCCTAGCCTTAGCCTTAGCCTAGGGGTGCCCTAACGTAAGTCTAGCGGAACCCTAGCCTAAGGCTAGGGGAGTTCTGGCCTTAGCCTAAGCCTAGGGGAACCCTAGCCTAAGGTTGGGGGAGCCCTAGCGTTAGCCTAAGCCTCGGTGTGCCCTAGCCTAAGGCTAGGGGAGCCCTAGCCTAAGGCTAGGGGAGCCCTAGCCTAAGGCTAGGGGAGCCCTTGCCTTAGCCTAAGCCTAGGGGTGCCCTAGCCTAAGCCTAGGAGTGCCCTAGCCTAAGGTTAGGGGAGCCCTAGCCTAAGGCTAGGGGAGCCCTAGCCTAAGGCTAGGGGAGTCCTAGCCTTAGCCTAAACCTAGGGTTGCCCTAACGTAAGGCTAGCGGAACCCTAGCCTAAGGCTAGGGGAGCCGTAGCCTTAGCCTAAGCCTAGGGGAGCCCGAGCCTAAGGCTAGGGGAGCCCTTGCCTTAGCCTAAGCCTAGGGGTGCCCTAGCCTAAGGCTAAGGGAGCCCTAGCCTAAGGCAAGGAGAGTCCTAGCCTAAAGCTAGGGGAGCCCTAGCCTTAGCCTAAGCCTAGGGGTGCCCTAGCCTAAGCCTAGGGGTGCCCTAGCCTAAGCCTAGGGGTGCCCTAGCCTAAGGCTAGGGGAGCCCTTGCCTTAGCATAAGCCTAGGGGTGCCCTAGTCTAAGGCAAGGAGAGTCCTAGCCTAAAGCTAGGGGAGCCCAAGCCTTAGCCTAAGCCTAGGGGTGCCCTAGCCTAAGCCTAGGGGTGCCCTAGCCTAAGCCTAGGGGTGCCCTAGCCTAAGGCTAGGGGAGCCCTAGCGTAACGCTAGGGGAGCCCTAGCCTAAGGCTAGTGGAGCCCGAGCCTAAGGCTTGGGTAGCCAGAGTCTAAAGCTAGGGGAGCCTTAGCCTAAGCCTAGGGGTGCCCTAGCCTAAGGCTAGGGGAGCCCTAGCCTTAGCCTAAGCTTAGGGTTGCCCTAGCCCAAGCTTGGGGAGCCCTAGCCTAAGGCTAGGGGAGCCCTAGCTTAAAGGCTAGGGAAGCCCTAGCTTAAAGGCTAGGGGAGCCCTAGCCTTAGCCTAAGCCTAGGGTATCCCTAGCCTAAGGCTGGGGGAGACCTAGCCTTAGACTAAGCCTAGGTTTTCCTTAGCTTAAGGCAAGGGGAGCCCTAGCCTAAGGCTAGGGGAGTCCTAGCCTTAGCCTAAGCCGAGGGGTGCCCTAGCCTAAGGCTAGTGGAGCCCTAGCGTAACGCTAGGGGAGCCCTAGCCTAAGGCTAGTGGAGCCCGAGCCTAAGGCTTGGGGAGCCCGAGTCTAAGGCTAGGGGAGCCCTAGCCTAAGGCTCGGGGGCAACTAGCCTTAGCCTAAGCCTAGGGGTGCCCGAAGCTAAGGCTAGGGGAGCCCTAGTCTTAGCCTAAGCCTAACGGTTCCATAACCTTAGGCTAGGGGAGACCGAGCCTAAGGCTAGGGGAGCCCTAGCCTTAGCCTAAGCCTAGGGGTGCCCTAGCCTAAGCCTAGGGGTGCCCTAGCCTAAGGCTAAGAGAGCCTTAGCCTAAGGATATGGGAGCCCTAGCCTTAGCCTAAGCCAAGGGGTGCCCTAGCCTAAGGCTAGGGGAGGCCTAGCCTAAGGATACGGGAGCCATAGCCTAAGGCTAGGGGAGCCCTAGCCTTAGCCTAAGCTTAGGGTTGCCCTAGCCTAAGGCTACGGGAGCCATAGACTAAGGCTAGGGGAGCGCTGGCCTAAGCCTAGTTGTGCCCTGGCCTAAGCCTAGTGGTGCCCTGGCCTAAGGCTAGGGGAGCCGTAGCGTAATGATATTGGAGCCCTAGCCTAAGGCTTGGGGAGCCCTAGCCTAAGGCTAGGGGAGTCCTAGCCTTAGCCTAAGCCTAGGGGTGCCCTAGCCTAAGGCTAGGGGTGCCCTAGCCTAAGGCTAGTGGAGCCCTAGCCTTAGCCTAAGCTTATGGGTGCCCTAGCCGTAGCCTAAGCCTAGGGGTGCCCTAACGTAAGTCTAGCGGAGCCCTAGCCTAAGGCTAGGGGAGTTCTAGCCTTAGCCTAAGCCTAGGGGAACCCTAGCCTAAGGTTGGGGGAGCCCTAGCGTTAGCCTAAGCCTAGGTGTGCCCTAGCCTAAGGCTAGGGGAGCCATAGCCTAAGGCTAGGGGAGTCCTTGCCTTAGCCTAAGCCTAGGTGTGCCCTAGCCTAAGGCTAGGGGAGCCCTAGCCTAAGGCTAGCGGAGCCCTAGCCTAAGGCTAGGGGAGCCCAAGCCTTAGCCTAAGCTTAGGGGTGCCCAAGCCTAAGGCTAGGGGAGGCCTAGCCTTAGCCTAAGCCTACGGGTGCCTTAGCCTAAGCCTACGGGTGCCCGATTGTAAGGCTAGGGGAGCCCAAGCCTAAGGCTAGGGGTGCCCTAACCTTAGCTTAAGCCTAGCGGTGCCATAGCCTAATGCTAGGGGAGCCCTAGCCTAAGGCTAGGGGAGCCCTTGCCTATGGCTAGGGGAGCCCTAGCCTTAGCCTAAGGCTAGGGGAGGCCTAGCCTTAGCCTAAGCCTACGGGTGCCTTAGCCTAAGCCTACGGGTGCCCGATTGTAAGGCTAGGGGAGCCCAAGCCTAAGGCTAGGGGTGCCCTAACCTTACCTTAAGCCTAGCGGTGCCATAGCCTAATGCTAGGGGAGCCCTAGCCTAAGGCTAGGGGAGCCCTTGCCTATGGCTAGGGGAGCCCTAGCCTTAGCCTAAGGCTAGGGGAGCCCTAGCCTTAGCCTAAGCCTAGGGGAGCCCTAGCCTTAGCCTAAGCCCAGGGGTGCCCTAGCCTATGCCTATGGTTGCCTTAGCCTAAGGCTAGGAGAGCCTTAGCCTAAGGATATGGGAGCCCTAGCCTTAGCCTAAGCCTAGGGGTGCCCTAGCCTAAGGCTAGGGGAGCCCCAGCCTAAGGATACGGGAGCCATAGCCTAAGGCAAGGGGAGCCCTAGTCTTATCCTAAGCTTAGGTGTGCCCTAGCCTAAGGCTACGGGAGCCCTAGCCTAAGTCTAGGGGAGCCCTGGCCTAAGCCTAGTGGTGCCCTGGCCTAAGGCTAGGGGAGCCGTAGCGTAATGCTAGGGGAGCCCTAGCCTAAGGCTAGGGGATCCCTAGCCTAAGGCTAGGGGAGCCCTATCCTTAGCCTAAGCCTAGGGGTGCCATAGTCTAAGGCTAGGAGTGCCCTAGCCTAAGGCTAGGGGAGCCCTAGCCTAAGGCTAGGGGAGCCCTGGCCTAAGCCTAGGGGTGCCCTGGCCTAAGGCTAAGGGAGCCCTAGCGTAACGCTAGGGGAGCCCTAGCCTAAGGCTAGTGGAGCCCGAGCCTAAGGCAAGGGGTGCCCTTGCCTTAGCCTAAGCCTAGGGGTGCCCTGGCCTAAGGCTAGGGGAGCCCTAGCCTAAGGCTAGAGGAGCCCTAGCCTTAGCCTAAGCTTAGGGGTGCCCTAGCCTAAGGCTAGGGGAGCCCTAGCCTAAAGGCTAGGGGAGCCCTAGCGTTAGCCTAAGCCTAGGGGTGCCCTAGCGTAAGCCAACGGGTGCCCTAGCCTAAGCCTACAGGTGCCTGATTCTAAGGCTAGGGGAGCCCAAGCCTAAGGCTAGGGGAGCCCTAGCCTTAGCTTAAGCCTAGGGGTGCCATAGCCTAATGTTACGGGAGCCCTAACCTAAGGCTAGGGGAGCCCTTGCCTAAGGCTAGGGGAGCCTTGCCTAAGGCTAGGGGAGCCCTAGCCTTAGCCTAAGGGTAGGGGAGCCCTAGCCTTAGCCTAAGCCTAGGTGTGCCCTAGCCTAAGGCTAGGGGAGCCTTAGCGTAATGATAGGGGAGCCCTAGCCTAAGGCTAGGGGTGCCCTAGCCTAAGGCTAGGGGAGCCCTATCCTTAGGCTAAGCCTAGGGGTGCCATAGTCTAAGGCTAGGAGTGCCCTAGCCTAAGGCTAGGGTATCCCTAGCCTAAGGCAAGGGGAGCCGTGGCCAAAGCCTAGGGGTGCCCTGGCCTAAAGCAAGGGGATCCCTAGCGTAACGGTGGGGGGAGCGCTAGCCTAAGGCTAGTGGAGCCCGAGCCTAAGGCTTGGGGAGCCCGAGTCTAAGGCAAGGGGATCCGTAGCCTAAGCCTAGGGGTGCCCAGCAAAGGTTAGTGTAGCCCTAGCCTTAGCCTAAGCCTAGGGGTGCCCTAGCCCAAGCTAGGGGAGCCCTAGCCTAAGGCTAGGGGAGCCCTAGCTTAAAGGCTAGGGGAGCCCTAGCCTTAGCCTAAGCCTAGGGTAGCCCTAGCCTAAGGCTAGGGGAGGCCTAGCCTAAGGCTCGGGGAGCACTAGCCTTAGCCTAAGCCTAGGGGTGTCCGAAACTAAGGTTAGGGGAGCCCTAGCCTTAGTCTAAGCCTATTGGTTCCCTAGCCTTAGGCTAGGGGAGCCCTAGCCCCTAGCCTTAGGCTAGGGCTCCGCTAGCCTTACGTTAGGGCACCCCTAGGCTTAGCCTAAAGCTAGGGGAGCCCTTGCCTTAGACTAAGCCTAGGGGTGCCCTAGCCTAAGCCTAGGGGTGCCCTAGCCTAAGGCTAGGGGAGCCCTAGCCTAAGGCTAGGGGAGTCCTAGCCTTAGCCTAAGACTAGGGGTGCCCTAGCCTAAGGCTAGGGGTGCCCTAGCCTAAGGCAAGGAGAGTCCTAGCCTAAAGCTAGGGGAGCCCTAGCCATAGCCTAAGCCTAGGGGTGCCCGAGCCTAAGCCTAGGGGTGCCCTAGCCTAAGGCTAGGGGAGCCCATGCCTTAGCCTAAGCCTAGGGGTGCCCTAGCCTAAGGCAAGGAGAGTCCTAGCCTAAAGTTAGGGGAGCCCTAGCCTTAGCCTAAGCTTAGGGGTGCCCTAGCCTAAGCCTAGGGGTGCCCTAGCCTAAGCCTAGGGGTGCCCTAGCCTAAGCCTAGGGTTGCCCTAGCCTTAGCCTAGGGGAGCCCTAGCTTAAGGCTAGGGGAGCCCTGGCCTAAGGCTAGAGGATCCCTAGCCTTAGCCTAGGCCTAGGGGTGCCCTAGCCTAAGGCTAAGGGAGCCCTAGCGTAACGCTAGGGGAGCCCTAGCCTAAGGCTAGTGGAGTCGGAGCCTAAGGCATGGCGAACCCGAGTCTAAGGCTAGGGGAGCCCTAGACTAAGGCTCGTTGGCAACTAGCCATAGCCTAAGCCTAGGGGTGCCCGAAGCTAAGTTTGGGGAGCCCTAGCCTAAGGCAAGGAGAGTCCTAGCCTAAAGCTAGGGGAGCCCTAGCCTTAGCCTAAGGCTAGGGGTGCCCTAGCCTAAGCCTAGGGTTACCCTAGCCTAAGCCTAGGGGTGCCCTAGCCTAAGGCTAGGGGATCCCTTGCCTTAGCATAAGCCTAGGGGTGCCCTAGCCTAAGGCTAGGGGAGCCCTAGCGTAACGCTATGGGAGCCCTAGCCTAAGGCTAGTGGAGCCCGAGCCTAAGGCTTGGGGAGCCCGAGTCTAAGGCTAGGGGAGCCCTAGCCTAAGGCTCGGGGGAACTAGCCTTAGCCTAAGCCTAGGGGTGCCCGAAGCTAAGGCTAGGGGAGCCCTAGTCTTAGCCTAAGCCTAACGGTTCCATAGCCTTAGGCTAGGGGAGACCGAGCCTAAGGCTAGGGGAGCCCTAGCCTTAGCCTAAGCCTAGGGGTGCCCTAGCCTAAGCCTAGGGGTACCCTAGCCTAAGGTTAGGTGACCCTTATCCTAAGGATCTGGGAGCCATAGGCTTAGCCTAAGCCTAGGGGTGCCCTAGCCTAAGGATAGTGGAGGCCTAGTCTAAGGCTACGGGAGCCATAGCCTAAGGTTAGGGGAGCCCTAGCCTTAGCCTAAGCTTAGGGGTGCCCTAGCCTAAGGCTACGGGAGCCATAGACTAAGGCTAGGGGAGCCCTGGCCTAAGCCTAGTTGTGCCCTGGCCTAAGCCTAGTGGTGCCCTGGCCTAAGGCTAGGGGAGCCGTAGCGTAATGATAGGGGAGCACTAGCCTAAGGCTAGGGGTGCCCTAGCCTAAGGCTAGGGGAGCCCTATCCTTAGGCTAAGACTAGGGGTGCCATAGTCTAAGGCAAGGAGTGCCCTAGCCTAAGGCTAGGGTATCCCTAGCCTAAGCCTAGGGGAGTCCTGGCCTAAGCCTAGGGGTGCCCTGACCTAAGGCAAGGGGATCCCTAGCGTAACGGTAGGGGGAGCCCTAGCCTAAGGCTAGTGGAGCCCGAGCCTAAGGCTTGGGGAGCCCGAGTCTAAGGCTAGGGGATCAGTAGCCTAAGCCTAGGGGTGCCCTAGCCTAAGGCTAGTGGAGCCCTAGCCTTAGCCTAACCTAGGGGTGCCCTAGCCCAAGCTAGGGGAGCCCTAGCCTAATGCTAGGGGAGCCCTAGCTTAAAGGCTAGGGGAGCCCTAGCCTTAGCCTAAGACTAGGGTAGCTCTAGCCTAAGCTGGGGGAGCCCTAGCCTTAGACTAAGCCTAGGTGTGCCTTAGCCTAAGGCAAGGGGAGCCCTAGCCTAAGTCTAGGGGAATCCTAGCCTTAGCCTAAGCCTAGGGGTGCCATAGCCTAAGGCTAGGGGAGCCCTAGCCTAAGGCTCGGGGAGCACTAGCATTAGCCTAAGCCTAGGAGTGCCCGAAGCTAAGGCTAGGGGTGCCCTAGCCTAAGGCTAGGGGAGCCCTAGCCTAAGGCTAGGGGAGTCCTAGCCTTAGCCTAAGCCTAGGGGTGCCCTAGCCTAAGGCTAGGGGAGCCCTAGCCTTAGCCTAAGTTTAGGGGTGCCCTAGCCTAATGCTAGGGCAGCCCTAGCCTTAGCCTAAGCCTAGGGGTGCCCTAACGTAAGGCTAGCGGAGCCCTAGCCTAAGGCTAGGGGAGCCCTAGCCTTAGCCTATGCCTAGGGGAACCCTAGCCTAAGGTTGGGGGAGCCCTAGCCTTAGCCTAAGCCTAGGTGTGCCCTAGCCTAAGGGTAGGGGAGCCATAGCCTAAGGCTAGGGGAGCCCTTGCCTTAGCCTAAGTCTAGGGGTGCCCTAGCCTAAGGCTAGGGGAGCCCTAGCCTTAGCCTAAGCCTAGGTGTGCCCTAGCCTAAGGCTAGGGGAGCCCGAGCCTAAGGCTAGGGGAACCCTTGCCTTAGCCTAAGTCTAGGGGTGCCCTAGCCTAAGGCTAGGGGAGCCCTACCCTAAGGCAAGGAGAGTCCTAGTCTAAAGCTAGGGGAGCCCTAGCTTTAGACAAAACCTAGGGGTGCCCTAGCCTAAGCCTAGGGGTGCCCTAGCCTAAGCCTAGGGGTGCCCTAGCCTAAGGCTAGGGGAGCCCTTGCCTTAGCCTAAGCCTAGGGGTGCCCTAGCCTAAGGCAAGGAGAGTCCTAGCGTAAAGCTAGGGGAGCCCTAGCCTTAGACAAAACCTAGGGGTGCCCTAGCCTAAGCCTAGGGGTGCCCTAGCCTAAGCCTAGGGGTGCCCTAGCCTTAGCCTAGGGGAGCCCTAGCTTAAGGCTAGGGGAGCCCTGGCCTAAGGCTAGAGGAGCCCTAGCCTTAGCCTAAGCCTAGGGGTGCCCTATCCTAAGGCTAAGGGAGCCGCAGCGTAACGCTAGGGGAGCCCTAGCCCTAGGCTAGTGGAGCCCGAGCCTAAGGCTTGGGTAGCCCGAGTCTAAGGCTAGGGGAGCCTTAGCATAAGCCTAGGGGTGCCCTAGCCTAAGGCTAGGGGAGCCCTAGCCTTAGCCTAAGCTTAGGGGTGCCCTATCCAAGCCAGGGGAGCCCTAGCCTAAGGCTAGGGGAGCCCTAGCTTAAAGGCTAGGGGAGCCCTAGACTTAGCCTAAGCCTAGGGTAGCCCTAACCTAAGGCTGGGGGAGCCCTAGCCTTAGACTAAGCCTAGGTGTTCCTTAGCCTAAAGCAAGGGGAGCCCTAGCCTAAGGCTAGGGGAGTCCTAGCCTTAGCCTAAGCCGAGGGGTGCCCTAGCCTAAGGCTAGGGGAGCCCTAGCGTAACGCTAGGGGAGCCCTAGGCTAAGGCTCGGGGGCAACTAGCCTTAGCCTAAGCCAAGGGGTGCCCGAAGCTAAGGCTAGGGGAGCCCTAGCCTTAGCCTAAGCCTAACGGTTCCATAGCCTTAGGCTAGGGGAGACCGAGCCTAAGGGTAGGGGAGCCCTTGCCTTAGACTAAGCCTAGGGGTGCCCTGTCTAAGGCTAGGGTAGCCCTAACCTAAAGGCTAGGTGAGCCCTAGCCTTAGCCTAAGCTTAGGGGTGCCCTAACATAAGGCTACCGGAGCCCTAGCCTAAGGGTAGGGGAGCCCTAGCCTTAGCCTAAGCCTAGGGGAGCCCTAGCCTAAGGCTGGGGGAGCCCTAGCCTTAGCCTAAGCCTAGGTGTGCCCTAGCCTAAGGCTAGGGGAGCCCTAGCCTAAGGCTAGGGGAGCCCTAGCGTAAGGCTAGAGGAGCCCTAGCCTTAGCCTTAGCTTAGGGTTGCCCTAGCCTAAGGCTTGGGCACCCCTAGGCTCAGGCTAGGGCACCCCTAGGCTTAGGCTAAGGTCAGGGCTCCCCTAGCCTATGGCTAGGGCACCCCTAGGCTTAGGCTAGGGCACCCCTAGGCTTAGGCTAGGGCACCCTTAGGCTTAGGCTCAGGCACCCCTAGGCTTAGGCTAAGGCTAGGGCTCCCCTAGCCTAAGGCTAGGGAACCCTTAGGCTTAGGCTAGGGCACCCCTAGGCTTAGGCTAGGGCACCCCTTGGCTTAGGCTAAGGCTAGGGCTCACCTAGCCTAAGGCTAGGGCACCCCTCGGCTTAGGCTAGTGCTGCCCTAGGCTTAGACTAGGGCACCCCTGTGCTTAGGTTTGGGCACCCCTAGGCTTAGACTAGGGCACCCCTAGGCTTGGGCTAAGGCTAGGGCTCCCCTAGCCTAAGCCTAAGGGTGCCCTCACATAAGCCTAGGGATACCCTAGCCTAAGCCTAGGGGTGCCCTAGCCTAAGTCTAGGGGAGCCCTATCCTAAGGCTAGGTGGCTCTAGCCTTAGCCTATGCCTAGGGGTGCCCTTGCCTAAGGCTAGGGGAAACCTAACCTTACTCTTAGCCTAGGGGTGACCTAGCCTAAGGCTAGGGGAGGCCTAGCCTTAGCCTAAGCCTACGGGTGCCCTAGCCTAAGCCTATGGGTGCCCAATTCTAAGGCTAGGGGAGCCCAAGCCTAAGGCTAGGGGAGCCCTAACCTTAGCTTAAGCCTAGGGGTGCCATAGCCTAATGCCAGGGGAGGCCTAACTTAAGGCTACGGGAGCCATAGCCTAAGGCTAGGGGAGCCCTAGCCTTAGCCTAAGCTTAGGGGTGCCCTAGCCTAAGGCTAAGGGAGCCATAGACTAAGGCTAGGGGAGCCATGGCCTAAGCCTAGTTGTGCCCTGGCCTAAGCCTACAGGTGCCCTGGCCTAAGGCTAGGGCAGCCGTAGCGTAATGATAGGGGAGCCCTAGCCTAAGGCTAGGGGTGCCCTAGCCTAAGGCTAGGGGAGCCCTAACCTTAGGCTAAGCCTAGGGGTGCCATAGTCTAAGGCTAGTAGTGCCCTAGCCTAAGGCTAGGGTATCCCTAGCCTAAGGCTAGGGTATCCCTAGCCTAAGGCTAGGGTATCCCTAGCCTAAGGCTAGGGTATCCCTAGCCTAAGGCTAGGGGAGCCCTGGCCTAAGCCTAGGGGTGCCCTGGCCTAAGGCAAGGGGATCCCTAGCGTAACGGTGGGGGAAGCCCTAGCCTAAGGCTAGTGGAGCCCGAGCCTAAGGCTTGGGGAGCCCGAGTCTAAGGCTAGGGGATCCGTAGCCTAAGCCTAGGGGTGCCCAGCCTAAGGCTAGTGGAGCCCTAGCCTTAGCCTAAGCCTAGGGGTGCCCTAGCCCAAGCTAGGGGAGACCTAGCCTACGGCTAGGGGAGCCCTAGCTTAAAGGCTAGGGGAGCCCTAGCCTTAGCCTAAGCCTAGGGTAGCCCTAGTCTAAGGCTGGGGGAGCACTAGCCTTAGACTAAGCCTAGGTGTGCCTTAGCCTAAGGCAAGGGGAGCCCTAGCCTAAGGCTAGGGGAGTCCTAGCTTTAGCCTAAGCCTAGGGGTGCCCTAGCCTAAGGCTAGGGGAGGCCTAGCCTAATGATAGGGGAGCCCTAGCCTAAGGCTAGGGGTGCCCTAGCCTAAGCCTAGGGGTGCCCTGGCCTAAGGCAAGGGGATCCCTGGCGTAACGGTGGGGGGAGCCCTAGCCTAAGGCTAGTGGAGCCTGAGCCTAAGGCTTGGGGAGCCCGAGTCTAAGGCTAGGAGATCCGTAGCCTAAGCCTAGGGGTGCCCAGCCTAGGCTAGTGGAGCCCTAGCCTTAGCTTAAGCCTAGGGGTGCCCTAGCCCAAGCTAGGGGAGCCCTAGCCTAAGGCTAGGGGAGCCCTAGCTTAAAGGCTAGGGGAGCCCTAGCCTTAGCCTAAGCCTAGGGTAACCCTAGCCTAAGGCTGGGGGAGCCCTAGCCTTAGACTAAGCCTAGGTGTGCCTTAGCCTAAGGCAAGGGGAGCCCTAGCCTAAGGCTAGGGGAGCCCTAGCCTAAGGCTCGGGGAGCACTAGCCTTAGCCTAAGCCTAGGGGTGCCCGAAGCTAAGTCTAGGGGAGCCCTAGCCTTAGTCTAAGCCTATCGGTTCCCTAGCCTTAGGCTAGGGGAGCCCTAGCCTAAGGCTAGGGGAGCCCTTGCCTTAGACTAAGCCTAGGGGTGCCCTAGCCTAAGCCTAGGGGTGCCCTAGCCTAAGGCTAAGGGAGCCCTAGCCTAAGGCTAGGGGAGTCCTAGCCCTAGCCTAAGCCTAGGGGTGCCCTAGCCTAAGCCTACGGGTGCCCTAGCCTAAGCCTAGGGTGCCCTAGCCTTAGCCTAGGGGAGCCCTAGCTTAAGGCTAGGGGAGCGCTGGCCTAAGGCTAGAGGAGCCATAGCCTTAGCCTAGGCCTAGGGGTGCCCTAGCCTAAGGATAAGGGAGCCCTAACGTAACGCTAGGGGAGCCCTAGCCTAAGGCTAGTGGAGCCCGAGCCTAAGGCTTGGGGAGCACGAGTCTAAGGCTAGGGGAGCCCTAGCCTAAGGCTCGGGGGCAACTAGCCTTAGCCTAAGCCTAGGGGTGCCCGAAGCTAAGGCTAGGGGAGCCCTAGCCTAAGGCAAGGAGAGTCCTAGCCTAAAGCTAGGGGAGCCCTAGCCTTAGCCTAAGCCTAGGGGTGCCCTAGCCTAAGCCTAGGGGTGCCCTAGCCTAAGCCTAGGGGTGCCCTAGCTTAAGGCTAGGGGTGCCCTTGCCTTAGCATAAGCCTAGGGGTGCCCTAGCCTAAGGCAAGGAGAGTCCTAGCCTAAAGCTAGGGGAGCCCAAGCCTTAGCCTAAGCCTAGGGGTGCCCTAGCCTAAGCCTAGGGGTGCCCTAGGTAAGCCTAGGGGTGCCCTAGCCTAAGCCTAGGGGTGCCCTAACCTTAGCCTAGGGGAGCCCTAGATTAAGGCTAGGGGAGCCCTGGCCTAAGGCTAGAGGAGCCCTAGCCTTAGCCTAGGCCTAGGGGTGCCCTAGCCTAAGGCTAGGGGAGCCCTAGCGTAACGCTAGGGGAGCCCTAGCATAAGGCTAGTGGAGCCCGAGCCTAAGGCTTGCGTAGCCCGAGTCTAAGGCTAGGGGAGCCTTAGCCTAAGCTAGGGGTGCCCTAGCCTAAGGCTATGGGAGCCCTAGCCTTAGCCTAAGCTTAGGGTTGCCCTAGCCCAAGCTAGGGGAGCCCTAGCCTTAGCCTAAGCCTAGGGTAGCCCTAACCTAAGGCTGGGGGAGACCTAGCCTTAGACTAAGCCTAGGTGTTCCTTAGCCTAAGGCAAGGGGAGCCCTAGGCTAAGGCTAGGGGAGTCCTAGCCTTAGCCTAAGCCGAGGGGTGCCCTAGCCTAAGGCTAGGGGAGCCCTAGCGTAACGCTAGGGGAGCCCTAGCCTAAGGCTAGTGGAGCCCGAGCCTAAGGCTTGGGGAGCCCGAGTCTAAGGCTAGGGGAGATCTAGCCTAAAACTCGGGGGCAACTAGCCTTAGCCTAAGCCTAGGGGTGCCCTAGCCTAAGGCAAGGAGAGTCCTAGCCTAAAGCTAGGGGAGCCCTAGCCTTAGCCTAAGCCTAGGGGTGCCCTAGCCTAAGCCTAGGGGTGCCATAGCCTAAGCCTAAAGGTGCCCTAGCCTAAGCCTAGGGGTTCCCTAGCCTTAGCCTAGGGGAGCCCTAGCTTAAGGCTAGGGGAGCCCTGGCCTAAGGCTAGAGGAGCCCTAGCCTTGGCCTAGGCCTAGGGGAGCCCTAGCCTAAGGCTAAGGGAGCCCTAGCTTAACGCTAGGGGAGCCCTAGCCTAAGGCTAGTGGAGCCCGAGCCTAAGGCTTGGGGAGCCCGAATCTAAGGCTAGGGGAGCCCTAGCCTAAGGCTCGGGGGCAACTAGCCTTAGCCTAAGCCTAGGGGTGCCCGAAGCTAAGGCTAGGGGAGCCATAGCCTAAGGCAAGGAGAGTCCTAGCCTAAAGCTAAGGGAGCCCTAGCCTTAGCCTAAGCCTAGGGGTGCCCTAGCCTAAGCCTAGGTGTGCCCTAGCCTAAGGCTAGGGGAGCCCGAGCCTAAGGCTAGGGGAGCCCTTGCCTTAGCCTAAGCCTAGGAGTGCCCTAGCCTAAGGCTAGGGGAGCCCTACCCTAAGGCAAGGAGAGTCCTAGCCTAAAGCTAGGAGAGCCCTAGTCTTAGCCTAAGCCTAGGGGTGCCCTAGCCTAAGCCTAGGGGTGCCCTAGCCTAAGCCTAGGGGTGCCCTAGCCTAAGACTAGGGGAGCCCTTGCCTTAGCCTAAGCCTAGGGGTGCCCTAGCCTAAGGCAAGGAGAGTCCTAGCCTAAAGCTAGGGGAGCCCTAGCCTTAGCCTAAGCCTAGGGGTGCCCTAGCCTAAGCCTAGGGGTGCCCTAGCCTAAGCCTAGGGGTGCCCTAGCCTAAGCCTAGGGGTGCCCTAGCCTTAGCCTAGGGGAGCCCTAGGTTAAGGCTAGGGGAGCCCTGGCCTAAAGCTAGAGGAGCCCTAGCCTTAGCCTAAGCCTAGGCGTGCCCTAGCCTAAGGCTAAGGGAACTCAGCGTAACTCTAGGGGAGCCCTAGCCCTAGGCTAGTGGAGCCTGAGCCTAAGGGTTGGGTAGCCCTAGTCTAAGGCTAGGGGAGCCTTAGCCTAAGCCTAGGGGTGCCCTAGCCTAAGGCTAGGGGAGCCCTAGCCTTAGCCTAAGCTTAGGGGTGCCCTAGTCCAAGCTTGGGGAGCCCTAGCCTAAGGCTAGGGGAGCCCTAGCATAAAGGCTTGGGGAGCCCTAGCCTTAGCCTAAGCCTTGGTTAGCCCTAGCCTAAGGCTGGGGGAGCCCTAGCCTTAGACTAAGCCTAGTTGTTCCTTAGCCTAAAGCAAGGGGAGCCCTAGCCTAAGGCTAGGGGAGTCCTAGCCTTAGCCTAAGCCGAAGGGTGCCCTAGCCTAAGGCTAGGGGAGCCCTAGCGTAACGCTAGGGGAGCCCTAGCCTAAGGCTAGTGGAGCCCGAGCTTAAGGCTTGGGGAGCCCGAGTCTAAGGCTAGGGGAGCCCTAGCCTAAGGCTCGGGGGCAACTAGCCTTAGCCTAAGGCAAGGAGAGTCCTAGCCTAAAGCTAGGGGAGCCCTAGCCTTAGCCTAAGCCTAGGGGTGCCCTAGCCTAAGCCTATGGGTGCCCTAGCCTAAGCCTAGGGGTGCCCTAGCCTAAGGTTAGGGGAGCCCTTGCCTTAGCATAAGCCTAGGGGTGGCCTAGCCTAAGGCAAGGAGAGTCCTAGCCTAAAGCTAGGGGAGCCCAAGCCTTAGCCTAAGCCTAGGGGTGCCCTAGCCTAAGCCTAGGGGTGCCCTAGCCTTAGCCTAGGGGTGCCCTAGCCTAAGCCTAGGGGTGCCCTAGCCTTAGCCTAGGGGAGCCCTAGCTTAAGGCTAGGGGAGCCCTGGCCTAAGGCTAGAGGAGCCCTAGCCTTAGCCTAGGCCTAGGGGTGCCCTAGCCTAAGGCTAGGGGAGCCCTAGCGTAACGCTAGGGGAGCCCTAGCCTAAGGCTAGTGGAGCCCGAGCCTAAGGCTTGGGTAGCCCGAGTCTAAGGCCTGGGGAGCCTTAGCCTAAGCCTAGGGGTGCCCTAGCCTAAGGCTAGGGAAGCCCTAGCCTTAGCCTAAGCTTAGGGTTGCCCTAGCCCAAGTTAGGGGAGCCCTAGCCTAAGGCTAGGGGAGCCCTAGCTTAAAGGCTAGGGGAGCCTTAGCCTTAGCCTAAGCCTAGGGTAGCCCTAGCCTAAGGCTGGGGGAGACCTAGCCTTAGACTAAGCCTAGGTGTTCCTTAGCCTAAGGCAAGGGGAGCCTTAGCCTAAGGCTAGGGGAGTCCTAGCCTTAGCTTAAGCCGAGGGGTGCCCTAGCCTAAGGCTAGGGGAGCCCTAGCGTAACGCTAGGGGAGCCCTAGCCTAAGGCTAGTGGAGCCCGAGCCTAAGGCTTGGGGAGCCCGAGTCTAAGGCTAGGGGAGCCCTAGCCTAAGGCTCGGGGGCAACTAGCCTTAGCCTAAGCCTAGGGGTGTCAGAAGCTAAGGCTAGGGGAGCCCTAGTCTTAGCCTAAGCCTAACGGTTCCATAGCCTTAGGCTAGGGGAGACCGAGCCTAAGGCTAGGGGAGCCCTAGCCTTAGCCTAAGCCTAGGGGTGCCCTAGCCTAAGCCTAGGGGTGCCCTAGCCTAAGGCTAGGAGAGCCTTAGCCTAAGGATATGGGAGCCCTAAGCTTAGCCTAAGCCTAGGGGTGCCCTAGCCTAAGGCTAGGGGAGGCCTAGCCTAAGGATACGGGAGCCATAGCCTAAGGCTAGGGGAGCCCTAGCCTTAGCCTAAGCTTAGGGGTGCCCTAGCCGAAGGCTACGGGAGCCATAGACTAAGGCTAGGGGAGCCCTGGCCTAAGCCTAGTTGTGCCCTGGCCTAAGCCTAGTGGTGCCCTGTCCTAAGGCTAGGGGAGCCGTAGCGTAATGATAGGGGAGCCCTAGCCTAAGGCTAGGGGTGCCCTAGCCTAAGGCTAGGGGAGCCCTATCCTTAGGCTAAGCCTAGGGGTGCCATAGTCTAAGGTAGGAGTGCCCTAGCCTAAGGCTAGGGTATCCCTAGCGTAAGGCTAGGGGAGTCCTGGCGTAAGCCTAGGGGTGCCCTGGCCTAAGGCAAGGGGATCCCTAGCGTAACGGTAGGGGGAGCCCTAGCCTAAGGCTAGTGGAGCCCGAGCCTAAGGCTTGGGGAGCCCGAGTCTAAGGCTAGGGGATCCATAGCCTAAGCCTAGGGGTGCCCTAGCCTAAGGCTAGTGGAGCCCTAGCCTTAGCCTAAGCCTAGGGGTGCCCTAGCCCAAGCTAGGGAAGCCCTAGCCTAAGGCTAGGGGAGCCCTAGCTTAAAGGCTAGGGGAGCCCTAGCCTTAGCCTAAGCCTAGGGTAGCTCTAGCCTAAGGCTGGGGGAGCCCTAGCCTTAGACAAAGCCTAGGTGTGCCTTAGCCTAAGGAAAGGGGAGCCCTAGCCTAAGGCTAGGGAAGCACTAGCCTTAGCCTAAGCCTAGGGGTGCCCGAAGCTAAGGCTAGGGGTGCCCTAGCCTAAGGCTAGGGGAGTCCTAGCCTTAGCCTAAGCCTAGGGGTGCCCTAGCCTAAGGCTAGGGGAGCCCTAGCCTAAGGCTAGGGGAGCCCTTGCATTAGACTAAGCCTAGGGGTGCCCTAGCCTAAGGCTAAGGGAGCCCTAGCCTAAGGCTAGGGGAGTCCTAGCCTTAGCCTAACCCTAGGCGTGCCCTAGACTAAGGCTATGGGTGCCCTAGCCTAAGGCTAGGGGAGCCCAAGCCTTAGCCTAAGTTTAGGGGTGCCCTAGCCTAATGCTAGGGGAGCCCTAGCCTTAGCCTAAGCCTAGGTGTTCCCTAGCCTAAGGATAGGGGAGCCATAGCCTAAGGCTAGGGGAGCCCTTGACTTAGCCTAAGTCTAGGGGAGCCCAAGCCTAAGGCTAGGGGAGCACTAGCCTTATACTAAGCCTAGGGTTGCCCTAACGTAAGGCTAGCGGAGCCCTTGCCGAAGGCTAGGGGTGACATAGCTTAAGGCTAGGGAAGCCCTAGGCTAAAGGCTAGGTGAGCCCTAGCCTTAGCCTAAGCTTAGGGGTGCCCTAGCCTAAGGCTAGGGGAGCCCTAGCCTTAGCCAAAGCCTTGGGGTACCCTAACGTAAGGCTGGCGGAGACCAAGCCTAAGGCTAGGGGAGCCCTAGCCTTAGACTAAGCCTAGGGGTGCCCTAGCCTAAGCCTAGGGGTGCCCTAGCCTTAGCCTAGGGGAGCCCTAGCTTAAGGCTAGGGGTGCCCTGGCCTAAGGCTAGAGGAGCCCTAGCCATAGCCTAGGCCTAGGGGTGCCCTAGCCTAAGGCTAAGGGAGCCCCAGCGTAACGCTAGGGGAGCCCTAGCCCTAGGCTAGTGGAGCCTGAGCCTAAGGCTTGGGTAGCCCGAGTCTAAGGCTAGGGGAGCCTTAGCCTAAGCCTAGGGGTGCCCTAGCCTAATGCTAGGGGAGCCCTAGCATTAGCTTAAGCTTAGGGGTGCCCTAGTCCAAGCTACGGGAGCCCTAGCCTAAGGCTAGGGGAGCCCTAGCTTAAAGGCTAGGGGAGCCCTAGCCTTAGCCTAAGCCTAGGGTAGCCCTAGCCTAAGGCTGGGGGAGCCCTAGCCTTAGACTAAGCCTAGGTGTTCCTTAGCCTAAAGCAAGGGGAGCCCTAGCCTAAGGCTAGGGGAGTCCTAGCCTTAGCCTAAGCCGAGGGGTGCCCTATCCTAAGGTTAGGGGAGCCCTAGCGTAACGCTAGGGGAGCCCTAGCCTAAGGCTAGTGGAGCCCGAGCCTAAGGCTTGGGGAGCCCGAGTCTAAGGCTAGGGGAGCCCTAACCTAAGGCTCGGGGGCAACTAGCCTTAGCCTAAGCCTAGGGGTGCCCGAAGCGAAGGCTAGGGGAGCCCTAGCCTTAGCCTAAGCTTAACGGTTCCATAGCCTTAGGCTAGGGGAGACCGAGCCTAAGGCTAGAGGAGCCCATGCCTTAGACTAACCCTAGGGGTGCCCTAGCCTAAGCCTAGGG
The DNA here is from genome assembly GCF_050624435.1 of Tenrec ecaudatus. NCBI lineage: Eukaryota > Metazoa > Chordata > Mammalia > Afrosoricida > Tenrecidae > Tenrec > Tenrec ecaudatus. Next base: position 156,848 of record NW_027457607.1, read on the forward strand.
GTGCCCTAGCCTAAGGCTGGGGGAGCCCTAGCCTAAGGCTAGGGGAGCCCTTGCATTAGACTAAGCCTAGGGGTGCCCTAGCCTAAGCCTAGGGGTGCCCTAGCCTAAGGCTAGGGGAGCCCTAGCCTAAGGCTAGGGGAGTCCTAGCCTTAGCCTAAGCCTAGGGGTGCCCTAGCCTAAGGCTAGGGGTGCCCTAGCCTAATGCTAGGGGAGCCCAAGCCTTAGCCTAAGTTTAGGGGTGCCCTAGCCTAATGCTAGGGGAGCCCTTGCCTTAGCCTAAGCCTAGGGTGCCCTAACGTAAGGCTAGCGGAGCCCTAGCCTAAGGCTAGGGGAGCCCTAGCCTTAGCCTAAGCCTAGGGGAACCCTAGCCTAAGGTTGGGGGAGCCCTTGCCTTAGCCTAAGTCTAGGGGTTCCCTAGCCTAAGGCTAGGGGAGCACTAGCCTTATCCTAAGCCTAGGGTTGCCCTAACGTAAGGCTAGCGGAGCCCTAGCCGAAGGCTAGTGGTGACATAGCTTAAGGCTAGGGAAGCCCTAGGCTAAAGGCTAGGTGAGCCCTAGCCTTAACCTAAGCTTAGGGGTGCCCTAGCCTAAGGCTAGGGGAGCCCTAGCCTTAGCCTAAGCCTTGGGGTGCCCTAACGTAAGGCTAGCGGAGCCCAAGCCTAAGGCTAGGGGAGCCCTAGACTTAGCCTAAGCCTAGGGGTGCCCTAGCCTAAGCCTAGGGGTGCCCTAGCCTTAGCCTAGGGGAGCCCTAGCTTAAGGCTAGGGGAGCCCTGGCCTAAGGCTAGAGGAGCCATAGCCATAGCCTAGGCCTAGGAGTGCCCTAGCCTAAGCTAAGGGAGCCCCAGCGTAACGCTAGGGGAGCCCTAGCCCTAGGCTAGTGGAGCCCGAGCCTAAGGCTTGGGTAGCCCGAGTCTAAGGCTAGGGGAGCCTTAGCCTAAGCCTAGGGGTGCCCTAGCCTAAGGCTAGGGGAGCCCTAGCCTTAGCCTAAGCTTAGGGGTGCCCAAGTCCAAGCTAGGGGAGCCCTAGCCTAAGGCTAGGGGAGTCCTAGCTTAAAGGCTAGGGGAGCCCTAGCCTTGGCCTAAGCCTAGGGTAACCCTAGCCTAAGGCTGGGGGAGCCCTAGCCTTAGACTAAGCCTAGGTGTTCCTTAGCCTAAAGCAAGGGGAGCCCTAGCCTAAGGCTATGGGAGCCCTAGCCTTAGCCTAAGCCGAGGGGTGCCCTATCCTAAGGCTAGGGGAGCCCTAGCGTAACGCTAGGGGAGCCCTAGCCTAAGGCTAATGGAGCCCGAGCCTAAGGCTCGGGGGCAACTAGCATTAGCCTAAGCCTAGGGGTGCCCGAAACTAAGGCTAGGGGAGCCCTAGCCTTAGCCTAAGCCTAATGGTTCCATAGCCTTAGGCTAGGGGAGACCGAGCTTAAGGCTAGAGGAGCCCTTGCCTTAGACTAAGCCTAGGGGTGCCCTAACCTAAGCCTAGGGGTGCCCTAGCCTAAGGCTATGGCAGCCCTAGCCTAAGGCTAGGGGAGCCCTAGCCTAAGGCTAGGGGAGTCCTAGCCTTAGCCTAAGCCTAGGGGTGCCCTAACGTAAGGCTAGGGGAGCCCTAGCCTAAGGCTAGGGGAGCCGTAGCCTTAGCCTAAGCCTATGGGAGCCCTAGCCTAAGGCTAGGGGAGCCCTTGCCTTAGCCTAAGCCTAGGGGTGCCCTAGCCTAAGGCTAGGGGAGCCCTAGCCTAAGGCAAGGAGAGTCCTAGCCTAAAGCTAGGGGAGCCCTAGCCTTAGCCTAAGCCTAGGGGTGCCCTAGCCTAAGCCTAGGGGTGCCCTAGCCCAAGCCTAGGGGTGCCCTAGCCTAAGGCTAGGGGAGCCCTTGCATTAGCATAAGCCTAGGGGTGCCCTAGCCTAAGGCAAGGAGAGTCCTAGCCTAAAGCTAGGGGAGCCCTAGCCTTAGCCTAAGCCTAGGGGTGCCCTAGCCTAAGCCTAGGGGTGCCCTAGACTAAACCTAGGGGTGCCCTAGCCTAAGCCTAGGGGTGCCCTAGCCTTAGCCTAGGGGATCCCTGGCTTAAGGCTAGGGGAGCCCTGGCCTAAGGCCAGAGGTGCCCTAGCCTTAGCCTAGGCCTAGGGGTGCCCTAGCCTAAGTCTATGGGAGCCCTAGCGTAACGCTAGGGGAGCCCTAGCCTAAGGCTAGTGGAGCCCGAGCCTAAGGCTTGGGTAGCCCGAGTCTAAGGCTAGGGGAGCCTTAGCCTAAGCCTAGGGGTGCCCGAAGCTAAGGCTAGGGGAGCCCTAGTCTTAGCCTAAGCCTAACGGTTCCATAGCCTTAGGCTAGGGGAGACCGAGCCTAAGGCTACGGGAGCCCTTGCCTTAGACTAAGCCTAGGGGTGCCCTAGCCTAAGCCTAGGGGTGCCCTAGCCTAAGCCTAGGGGTGCCCTAGCCTAAGGCTAGGGGAGCCCTTGCATTAGACTAAGCCTAGGGGTGCCCTAGCCTAGGGGTGCCCTAGCGTAAGGCTAGGGGAGCCCTAGCCTAAGGTTAGGGGAGTCCTAGCCTTAGCCTAAGGCTAGGGGTGCCCTAGCCTAAGGCTAGGGGTGCCCTAGCCTAAGGCTAGGGGAGCCCAAGCCTTAGCTTAAGTTTAGGGGTGCCCTAGCCTAATGCTAGGGGAGCCCTTGCCTTAGCCTAAGCCTAGGGGTGCCCTAACTTAAGACTAGCGGAGCCCTAGCCTAAGGCTAGGGGAGCCCTAGCCTTAGCCTAAGCCTAGGGGAACCCTAGCATAAGGTTGGGGGAGCCCTAGCCTTAGCCTAAGCCTAGGTGTTCCCTAGCCTAAGTGTAGGGGAGCCATAGCCTAAGGCTAGGGGAGCCCTTGCCTTAGCCTAAGTCTAGGGGTTCCCTAGCCTAAGGCTAGGGGAGCACTAGCCTTATCCTAAGCCTAGGGTTGCCCTAACGTAAGGCTAGCGGAGCCCTAGCCGAAGGCTAGGGGTGACATAGCTTAAGGCTAGGGAAGCCCTAGGCTAAAGGCTAGGTGAGCCCTAGCCTTAGCCTAAGCGTAGGGGTGCCCTAGCCTAAGGCTAGGGGAGCCCTAGCCTTAGCCTAAGCCTTGGGGTGCCCTAACGTAAGGCTAGCGGAGCCCAAGCCTAAGGCTAGGGGAGCCCTAGCCTTAGCCTAAGCCTAGGGGTGCCCTAGCCTAAGCCTAGGGGTGCCCTAGCCTTAGCCTAGGGGAGCCCTAGCTTAAGGCTAGGGGAGCCCTGGCCTAAGGCTAGAGGAGCCCTAGCCATAGCCTAGGCCTAGGGATGCCCTAGCCTAAGGCTAAGGGAGCCCCAGCGTAACGCTAGGGGAGCCCTAGCCCTGGGCTAGTGGAGCCCGAGCCTAAGGCTTGGGTAGCCCGAGTCTAAGGCTAGGGGAGCCTTAGCCTAAGCCTAGGGGTGCCCTAGCCTAAGGCTAGGGGAGCCCTAGCCTTAGCCTAAGCTTAGGGGTGCCCAAGTCCAAGCTAGGGGAGCCCTAGCCTAAGGCTAGGGGAGCCCTAGCTTAAAGGCTAGGGGAGCCCTAGCCTTAGCCTAAGCCTAGGGTAGCACTAGCCTAAGGCTAGGGGAGCCCTAGCGTAACGCTAGGGGAGCCCTAGCCTAAGGTTAGTGGAGCCCGAGCCTAAGGCTCGGGGGCAACTAGCCTTAGCCTAAGCCTAGGGGTGCCCGAACCTAAGGCTAGGGGAGCCCTAGCCTTAGCCTAAACCTAACGGTTCCATAGCCTTAGGCTAGGGGAGACCGAGCTTAAGGCTAGAGGAGCCCTTGCCTTAGACTAAGCCTAGGTCTGCCCTAGCCTAAGCCTAGGGGTGCCCTAGCCTAAGGCTATGGGAGCCCTAACCTAAGGCTAGGGGAGCCCTAGCCTAAGGCTAGGGGAGTCCTAGCCTTAGCCTAAGCCTAGGGGTGCCCTAACGTAAGGCTAGGGGAGCCCTAGCCTAAGGCTAGGGGAGCCGTAGCCTTAGCCTAAGCCTATGGGAGCCCTAGCCTAAGGCTAGGGGAGCCATTGCCTTAGCCTAAGCCTAGGGGTGCCCTAGCCTAAGGCTAGGGGAGCCCTAGCCTAAGGCAAGGAGAGTCCTAGCCTAAAGCTAGGGGAGCCCTAGCCTTAGCCTAAGCCTAGGGGTGCCCTAGCCTAAGCCTAGGGGTGCCCTAGCCTAAGCCTAGGGGTGCCCTAGCCTAAGCCTAGTGGTGCCCTAGCCTAAGCCTAGGGGTGCCCTAGCCTTAGCCTAAGCCTAGGGTTGCCCTAGCCTAAGCCTAGGGGTGCCCTAGCCTAAGCCTAGGGGTGCCCTAGCCTAAGCCTAGGGGTGCCCTAGCCTTAGCCTAGGGGAGCCCTAGCTTAAGGCTAGAGGAGCCCTAGCCTTAGCCTAGGCCTAGGGGAGCCCTAGCCTAAGGCTAGGGAAGCCCTAGCCTAAAGGCTAGGGGAGCCCTATCCTTAACCTAAGCTTAGGGGTGCCCTAGCCTTAGCCTAAGCCTAGGGGTGCCCTTAAGTAAGGCTAGCGGAGCCCTAGCCTAAGGCTAGGGGAGCCCTAGTCTTAGCCTAAGCCTAGGGGAACCCTAGTCTAAGGTTGGGGGAGCCCTAGCCTTAGCCTAAGTTTAGGGGTGCCCTAGCCTAAGCCTAGGGGTGCCCTAGCCTAATCCTAGGGGTGCCCTAGCCCAAGACTAGGGGAGCCCTTGCCTTAGCCTATGCCTAGGGGTGCCCTAGCCTAAGGCTAGGGGAGACCTAGCCTAAGGCAAGGAGAGTCCTAGCCTAAAGCTAGGCGACCCGTAGCCTTAGCCTAAGCCTAGGGGTGCCCTAGCCTAAGCCTAGGGGTGCCCTAGCCTAAGCCTAGGGGTGCCCTAGCCTAAGCCTATTGGTGCCCTAGCCTAAGCCTAGGGGTGCCCTAGCCTAAGCCTAGGGGTACCCTAGCCTTAGCCTAGGGGAGCCCTAGCCTAAGGCTAGGGGAGCCCTAGCCTAAGGCTAGAGGAGCCCTAGCCTTAGCCTACGCCTAGGGGTGCCCTAGCCTAAAGCTAGGGGAGCCCTAGCCTTAGTCTAAGCCTTGGGGTGCCCTAGCCTTAGCCTAAGCCTACGGGTGCCCTAGCCTAAGCCTACAAATGCCCTAGCCTAAGGCTAGGGGAGCCCAAGCCTAAGGCTAGAGAAGCCCTAGCCTGCGGCTAGGGGAGCCCTAGCCTAAGGCTAAGGGAGCCCTAGCCTAAGGCTAGGGGAGTCCTAGCCTTAGCCTAATCCTAGGGGTGCCATAGCCTAAGGCTAGGGGAGCCCTAGCCTAAGGCTCGGGGAGCCCTAGCCTTAGCCTTAGCTTAGGGTTGCCATAGCCTAAGGCTAGGGGAGCCCTTGCCTACGGCTAGGGGAGCCCAGCCTAAAGGCTAGGGGAGCCCTAGCCTTAGCCTAAGCTTAGCGGTGCCCTAGCCTAAGCTTGGGCACCACTAGGCTCAGGCTAGGGCACCCCTAGGCTTAGGCTAAGGCCAGTGCTCCCCGAAGCCTATGGCTAGGGCACCCCTAGACTTAGGCTCGGGCACCCCTAGGCTTAGGCTAGGGCACCCCTAGGCTTAGGCTCAGGCACCCCTAGGCTGAGGCTAAGGCTTGGGCTCCCTTAGCCTAAGGCTAGGGCACCCCTAGGCTTAGGCTAGGGCACCCCTAGACTTAGACTAGGGCACCCCTAGGCTTAGGCTAGGGCACCCCTAGGCTTAGGCTAGGGCAACCCTAGGCTTAGGCTAAGTCTAGGGCTCCCCTAACCTAAGGCTAGGGCACCCCTAGGCTAAGGCCAGGGCACCCTAGGCTTAGGCTATGGCACCCCTAGGCTTAGGCGAGGGCACCCCTAGGCTTAGGCTAGGGCATCCCTAGGCTTAGGCGAGGGCACCCCTAGTCTTAGGCTAGGGGAGCCCTAGCCTTAGCCTAAGCCTAGGGGTGCCCTAGCCTTAGGCTAGGGGAGCCCTAGCCTTAGCCTAAGCCTAGGGGTGCCCCAGCCTAAGGCTAGGGGAGCCCTAGCCTAAGGCTACCGGAACCATAGCCTAAGGCTAGGGGTGCCCTAGCCTTAGCCTAAGCTTAGGGGTGCCCTAGCCTAAGGCTACGTGAGCCCTAGCCTAAGGCTATGGGAGCCCTGGCCTAAGCCTAGTTGTGCCCTGTCCTAAGCCTATTGGTGTCCTGGCCTAAGGCTAGTGGGCCGTTGCGTAATGCTAGGGGAGCCCTAGCCTAAGGCTAGGGAATCCCTAGCCTAAGGCTAGGGGAGCCCTATCCTTAGCCTAAGCCTAGGGGTGCCATAGTCTAAGGCTAGGAGTGCCCTAGCCTAAGGCTATGGGAGCCCTGGCTAAGCCTAGGGGTGCCCTGGCCTAAGGCTAGGGAGCCCTAGCGTAACGCTAGGGGAGCCCTAGCCTAAGGCTAGTGGAGCCCGAGCCTAAGGCTAGGGGTGCCCGAGCCTACGGATAGGGGAGCCTTAGCCTAAGCCTAGGGGTGCCCTAGACTAAGGCTAGGGGAGCCCTAGCCTTAGCCTAATCCTGGGGGTGCCCTAGCCCATGCTAGGTGAGCCCTAGCCTAAGGTTAGGGGAGCCCTAGCTTAAAGGCTAGGGGAGCCCTAGCCTTAGCCTAAGCCTAGGGGAGCCTTAGCCTAAGGCTGCGGAATACCTAGCCTTAGACTAAGCCTATGTGTGCCTTAGCCTAAGGTAAGGGGAGCCCTAGCCTAAATCTAGGGGAGTCCTAGCCTTAGCCTAAGCCTAGGGGTGCCCTAGCCTAAGGCTAGGGGAGCCCTAGCCTAAGGCTCGGGGAGCACTAGCCTTAGCCTAAGCCTAGGGGTGCCCGAAGCTAAGGCTAGGGGAGCCCTTGCCTTAGCCTAAGCCGATGGGTGCCCTAGCCTAAGCCTAGAGGTGCCCAAGCCTAAGGCTAGGGGAGCCCTAGCCTAAGGCTCAGGGAGCTCTAGCCTTAACCTAAGCCTAGGGGTGCCCTAGCCTAAGGCTAGGGGAGCCCTAGCCTTAGCCTAAGCTTAGGGGTGCCCTAGCCTAAGGCTAGCGGAGCCCTAGCCCAAGGCTAGGGAAGCCCTAGCCTAAAGGCTAGGTGAGCCCTAGCCTTAGCCTAAGCTTAGGGATGCCCTAGCCTAAGGCTAGGGGAGCCCTAACCTAAGGGTCTGGGAGCCCTAGCCTTAGCCTAGGCCTAGGGGTGCCCTAACGTAAGGCTAGCGGAGCCCTAGCCTAAGGCTAGGGGAACCCTAGCCTTAGCCTAAGCCTAGGGGAGCCCTAGCCTAAGGCTGGGGGAGCCCTAGCCTTAGCCTAAGCCTAGGTGTGCCCTAGCCTAAGGCTAGGGGAGCCCTAGCCTTAGCCTAAGCTTAGGGGTGCCCTAGCCTAAGCCTAGGAGAGTCCTAGCCTAAAGCTAGGGGAGCGCTAGCCTTAGCCTAAGCCTAGGGGTGCCCTAGCCTAAGCCTAGGGGTGCCCTAGTCTAAGCCTAGGGGTGCCCTAGCCTAAGGCTAGGGGTGCCCTAGCCTAAGACTAGAGGAGCCCTAGCCTTAACCTAGGCCTAGGGGTGCCCTAGCCTAAGGCTAGGGGAGCCCTAGCCTAAGGCTAGAGGAGCCCTAGCCTTAGCCTAGGCCTAGGGGTGCCCTAGCCTAAGTCTAGGGGAGCCCTAGCCTTAGCCTAAGCCTAGGGGTGCCCTAGCCTAAAGCTAGGGGAGCCCTAGCCTAAGGCTGGGGAGCCCTAGCCTACGGCTAGGGTAGCCTTAGCCTAAGACTAGGGGAGCCCTAGCCTAAGGCTCTGGGAGCCCTAGCCTTATCCTAGGCCTAGGGGTGCCCTAGCCTAAGGCTAGGGGAGCCCTAGCCTAAGGCTAGAGGAGCCCTAGCCTTAGCCTAGGCCTAGGCGTGCCCTAGCCTAAGTCTAGGGGAGCCCTAACCTAAGGCTCTGGGAGCCTTAGCCTTAGCCTAAGCCAAGGGGTGCCCTAGCCTATGGCTAGGGCACCCCTAGGCTTAGGCTAGGGCACCCCTAGGCTTAGGCTAGGGCACCCCTAGGCTTAGGCTCAGGCACCCCTAGGCTTAGGTTAAGGCTAGGGCACCCCTAGGCTTAGGCTAGGGCACTCCTAGGCATAGGCTAGGGCACCCCTAGGCTTAGGCTAGGGCACCCCTAAGCTTAGGCTAGGGCAACCCTAGGCTTAGGCTAAGGCTAGGGCTCCCCAAGCCTAAGGCTAGGGCACCCCTATGCTTAGGCTAGGGCACCCCTAGGCTTAGGCTATGGCACCCCTAGGCTTAGACGAGGGCACCCCTAGGCTTATGCTAGGGCTCCCCTAGGCTTAGGTTAGGGCATCCCTAAAATTAGGCTAGGGCACCCCTAGGCTTAGGCTAAGGATAGGGCTCCCCTAGCCTAAGGCTAGAGCACTCCTAGGATTAGGCTAGGGCAGCCCTAGGCTTAGGCTAGTGCAGCCCTAGGCTTAGGCTAGGGCACCCCTAGGCTTAGGCTAGGGCACCCCTAGTCTTCGGCTAGGGCACCCTTAGGCTTAATCTAAGGCTAGGGCTCCCCTAGCCTAAGGCTAGGGCACCCCTAGGCTTAGGCTTGGACACCCCTAGACTTAGGCTAGGGCACCCCTAGGCTTAGGCTAGGGCAGCCCTAGGCTTAGGCTAGGGCACCCCTAGGCTTAATCTAAGGCTAGGGCTCCCCTAGCCTAAGGCTGGGCACCCCTAGGCTTAGGCTTGTACACCCCTAGACTTAGGCTAGGGCACCCCTAGGCTTAGGCTAGGGCAGCCCTAGGCTTAGGCTAAGGCTAGGGCTCGCCTAGCCTAAGGCTAGTGCACCACTAGGCTTAGACTAGGGCCCCTAGCCTAAAGCTAGGGCACAACTAGGCTTAGGCTAGGGCACCCCTGGTCTTAGGCTAGGGCTGCCCTAGGCTTAGGCTAGGGAAGCCCTAGGCTTAGGCTAAGGCTAGCGCTCGCCTAGCCTAAGGCTCGAGCACCCCTAGGCTTAAGCTAGGGAACCCCTAGCCTAAGGCTAGGGCACCCCTAGGCTTAGGCTAGGGCACCCTTAGGCTTAGGCTTAGGCACCCCTAGGCTAAGGGGTGGGCATGTGGGTGTGTGCATGCATACTTCTGTGTGTATTCTCATGTGCGCATGTTTGTATGAAGGGGCATGGCTGACTCCAGCTCCCAGCATCAATCAGCCTTCCCCGTCCAACCACGCTCCTTCTTGCCCCCAGTTTGGAGTCCTTCAGCGCAGGTCACTCCTTGTGGCAGAAGCACGAAGTGGGCTCTCCCAATGCTCCCTGAGCACAGGCCGCAGTTTCGTTGGGGGTACAGGCCCTGCTGGTCTTCTTGCTGACCACCACTCTTAGAGCTCCCTGCCTCCCCTCCCCACACCCTCCTTTCTCCGGATCTGGTGTCTCAGTGCACTGAGCACCTGAGAGTTCCTTCAACCAAAATCCTGGGGCTGGCTGGCCCCGGGGCCAGTCCTCTCCTCACTGACTGTTGGAGGTGCTACAGGCAGACCCCCTGACAGGCAACCCACTCGCTCCCTGAGCCGCCGTCCTCATGTGCTCAGGGCTCCCCATCTTTTTGCCTTCCTCCCAAGATGCGTGTCAAGACCCTTTCCTCCCTCGGGCCCTGCCTGTGGCCCCGGGCCTCATCAGGAACCTGCTGTGATCAGAGGAAACCCTCTTCTAACCACCAAAGGGCCAGAAGGCGCGAATGTACAGCGATGATAATAGGTAAAGGTCACAGTAAAGTCACAGAGGACAGGAAAGACAGGGGCGAGAGAATACAATACAGAGTCAGACATGTTTTATTAGGCATGCTCACTTCAGCTCCTCTTGATGGACCACGTGGAACTGGGAGAAGTGGAACCTTTGCTATATTGGGACGTGTATAGGGAGCCTGGAGACACACCTCTTCAGTAGTGGCATGGTTAACAAGGTGGGCGGTATCTATCGTAAGGCCCCTGTACTTGAGCTCACCAAGGTGAGGAAAGCTAATACCTGCATTGGGGGAAGCTACAAGGGGGGCTGGGTGTCACGGTGGGAAGAGAGGGCAAAAGGATCATATCTGCTTCTACACAGAGATACAATCATCCATGTGCTCACATTATGGCAGCCTAGCTGTTAACGGAGAATCCGTGGGAATGATTTTTAAAGCAGGATAATGTACTTGGACTTTACCTCTAACTTACCAAAGTAGAGGTTTCCTACCGTGGAATACCAGCTTTCCAGATTCTCCCTGTTATAAGTTAGGGGATAGAGTCTTCGTCCTATTTCCCTCCGTGTTAACGCCCCACAATCCCCAAGCCACAGTCTTTGCTCAAAAGTAGGTGGCCCTGTTCTCAGGGAGAAAGTTGCTGGCCTTCCTTCCCGCTGTGCCCTCGATTTCCACCAGGCGGCGCTAGAGCTGTGGGGCCACATGCAGATGGTGGTCCTGGTGGAGGGTGCTGTCCTTGGCCACGACCTGGCGTCTGTGGAGGTCCTGCAGCGCCAGCACCGCCTCCTGCAGGGGAGGGCCCCAGTCCCTCCCCCCCGCAAGAAACCCTCTTTGTAGGCAATGGATGGATGAGGAGCCCTCACCCCCAGCTGACCCCAGGCAGGACTGCAGCCTGCCCCTGCCCCCTCTGGGATGGGGGGTGACGGGCCTGGGCTTGACCTAGGCTGGGGTACAGCCAGGATGGCCTGCAGAGTCCTGGGTGGAGGAGCATTCAGCCTGCTCTCTGCCAGCTGCAGAGAGCTGGTGGCTGTGGACGAGGTGGTGGTTCAGATGGGGATGGAGGCCATCCAGGTACACCCTGTGGTCCAGGAGAGCCTGGCCGGGCAGCTGGCTGAGGTGCAGGAGGCCTGGGCCACCTGGACATGAAGGCCTGGGAGCAGGGCCAGCAGCTGGAGTGGGTAGCCCATGGCCACGCCTTCCTCAGGCACTGCCAGGAACTGCTGTATGTGCCACCCCACCTGGATGGGGGCTCGCTCTGTTCCATGTGGGTGGGGGCACCCAGCTCTTCCCTGCCTCCTCCCTGTTCTGCCCTCTGGCCCTGAGACCTGTTCCCATGCCCTGTCCCCCACCGAGCACTCGGGCTCAAGAGAAGCAGGCGCTAGTCTACATCCTCAGAAGGGCCAGCTGGGGCCAAGGAGACACTGGGGCAGGAGCTCTGCCTGAGAGCCCAGGCAGTGTGGCCGGCGGGGTAGCAACTGCTGGACACCAGCCACGTCATGGCCCCAGAGATGTGTGCGCTGAGGGCTAGGGCCAGGGTGGTGCTTGGCCAGAGCTCCCTTTCCTGCTTCTCCCTGCTCCACGGTGACCCAGCCCTGCCCCACCCAGGCGACACCCTGCGCCCCTCCCAAAAGACCTCTGCCCCCCAGGTCACAGTGTCTCCGGGAGCTGGACAGGCAGCTGCAGGAGCTCCGGACGGCCTGGGCCCTTCACCAGGAGCACTGCCAGGTGAACCAGGACCAGGAGGAGCTACGGGGAATGCTGGGTCAGGCCGAGGTCTGGCGGGCCTCCTGAGAGGACCTCCTGCTAGACCCTGACTGTGGGGTGAGCAGGGATCCGCCCCTTAGAGGGCCACATGCCTGGCACCAGGACTTGGAAAGGCAGCTGGCGGCCCAGGAGGAGAAGCTCACCCAGCTCCAAATGTAGGTGAGGGTGTGGAGGGCGGGACTGAGGAGGGGTCGAGGGGCCTCCACCTGCGGTGGGGTCCCCAGAGCATTGATCTGCCCTGAGGGGCACCCCTTCGGGGAACAGCCGCAGGGTCCTGTCCTCCATGGGCAGTCTGGCTCTGTGGGGTCCATCACAGCTTCTTCTGCCCAACTGCTCCCTCCCCTCCTCCTCCTGGTTTCCCCCTCCAAGAGCTGCCCCCAGAGCAAGCCCTGTGGGACACAGAGGGTCACTATGGGTGGAAACCAATCAATAATCTCATGGGTGCAGAGCACACTCTGAGGAACACAGGGGAGGTGACACTAGCTACAGAGAATCTGAGTGGAGCGAGGGTTTGTAATCCTTGTGTAGGCTGGGGGTGGGGCTGATAGCGGCGGGGGGGGGGGGGTGGGGGGATTGATACCACAGGATCCTGTGGGACTGAAAGTGAGGACCTGAGGGTGTACGGGCAGAGGGAGTGCCCCATCCTCTGAGGCAGGAAGGTGGTCAGCTAGGGTGAGCACGGAGGAAGATGAGCAGGGGCTGCTGCAGTCACGCAAATGTCACGTAAGAATCTCACTTTAGTATAAAATGTTTGTCTCCATTGCAAAACCACCTCTAGCAACTAGGATCCGCACTCTCTCCATCTGGAGTTGACGAGTGAAGAAAATCAAAAACTGAAGCAAAGCAGTCCACAGGACTAATGGACCACCAACACCACAGCCCTCCATCCTTGTCCTGGAGACCAGGAGAGTTAGATGGTGCCCAGCCACCGCCTCAAACTTCTCTGGTTGAGCTCAAACTGGCAACTTGTGCACAGCTTGAAAGCCAATGGAAGTTGACTTCATGAAGAGAGGGCATTACAAGTTTGACAGGGACTGCTGGAACCCCGAGACCAGGGCCCTTCAAATCCAAAACAGAGCCCAGCTCCGGGAATCACCCCTGCCCAAGCAACATTCGAGCTGATAAAGTGAACGCATGGCACCTGTGAGGCAAGTGCTTCCCAGAGCAAAGGGGAGCATTTGCCCTCAAAGTTCAGGAGACAGGGAGGGGCCAGGGAGGAGGCAAGAAGAGTGCTGTGTTATATTATGAGGGCTGCAAACAAAATATATATAAATTGTTAAATTGCTCTGCATGTTTCCACTTAAAACAAAAACCCTCTATATTAAAATTCATATATATATGTGCATTATATGTGTGTATATATATATTAGTCAAACCCAAGGTCAGAAAAAGGCATGCCCCGGGCTGCTGCTCGTGGCAAGGTCAGTGGTCTGAAACCCATCACAAAGACGCGGCTCGGCTGTCTGCTCCCGTAGTGACAGCCTCAGAGAGCTGCAGGGGCCGTCGTGTGCTGTCCCACAGGGCCTCGATGATAGAAATCGACTCGATGGCAATGATTTGAGTGCTTTGAAGGTCAGAAACTGTAGACAGTGATCTATAAACGTCCTTCTCTTCTGTAAGGTTCCTGTAACACAATCAAAGGAAAACAATCGTTCTGCTCTCCAGATCTTCAATGGGACCATTTCCAGGGAGCCTGGCCACACACTGCCAGGCTGTACCTTCTCAGATCCGCTGGCACTGCTAGGAAGGTTGTGGGCCCTGCAGGGGTGGGGGACTCTCCAGCCTGCTCCCCAGCAATAGAGGCACTAGGCCAATACAGGAAGAGCCCCGGCGGGGGGGAGAGTGGGGAGGTTGAGGCAGTCACTGTGCCCTGCTTCTGACACTCTTCATGTGGCTGCTATGGTCACCCTTGACCTCAGGGAAGGCCAAGGGTCACCAGGGCAGAAAACACTTCCTTTTTATGGTGAGGGCCATATCGGGTCTCAACTCCACTGCTAATTAGCTGTGGTCTCTAGCAAGTAACCCAGCCTCTCGGTGCACCCAGTTTCCCCAGTGCTATCTGGAGTCCCCAGAAGGGCCAGGTACAGCCAGGCTGCTTGCAGCTGGGCCAGAACCAGCAGCTGCCCTCACCGTGCCCTGAAGCCAGAAGCCCAGAACTCAAAGGCTGAGCTTTGCTGAAGGTCGTCCGACATGGCCTCTCAGCTTAAGTAAGGGGTCCCAAACTCCAGGCTGCACAAGTTGCTCCCTGGAACACGTGGCCCGGGTCCCCAATGTGGCACACAGTAAGCCTCTCAGGGGTTTGGCAAAGCGCAGCAGAGCAAGGGTCTCCCTGGAAGCCCCTCCACCCCATGCCCAGCACCTCCCCCAAACTCACCCCTGCTCCAGGCTGCTGGTACTCACTGTAGGTCCTGTCACCACTGCTGGGCCCTGGGGGAAGTGCTGGGCCGCCACTCCAGCAGGCTCTCCGCTAGTGGGGCAGGCTGCCCCCTGGTGGCCACCCATCTTGACTTGGTGCAGAAACATTGCAAACTTGGTTAAAAGGAGCTGAGAAGAGAGGAGAGGGGTCACAGGGGGCCCTGGCTGGTGGGCTGTGAGACACCTCAGTGAGTGACTGGGCAGGGCAGGACTGGAGAGCCACAGAACTTGTCCCTCTACGCAGAGAGGGGAATAGGAAGCCACAGCTGTCCTCAGTCCAGACTGATGTTCCCCATCAGCCCCTTGTGTATGCAGCCCCCCCTCCACCACCCGTCTTCATTTGGCTCCAGGGCACCTTCCTTGCCCCTAGCCCCTTCCTCACTAGGGTGTGCTCATAGTCCTCTCTCCTCTGGCCACCTGCTGCTGGCTGCTCAGCCAGCTCTGCAAGTCTTCAGCTTCCCTCATGAAGCCCTGCAGTGCCAGCATCCTCTTCAAATCCTGGCCCCTGTGGTGACAGCCTGAGTCCCCCAACAGTTAGTGTGCATGTGTCCACACTCTGCAGGACAAGGGACCCAATCAAAGGAGCTGCCTGAAGGACAAGGTTCTTCATGGTCTTTGCCCAGGCTGCTCCCCTGGATTCAAGAAGCAAACCCAGGCCAGGGGGAGTTGGGGCTGGCGAGGGTGTGGCTGTGGGGAAGGGCAGGTGACTGGAGCCAGGGAGCCGAGCCCCTGCCCTGCAGGCTCTCCTCAAAGGTTTGTGGGAAGAGGAAACAGTGAAGGCCTCATCTTTTCCTGACACATGTCTACAGGCCTCCGACACGGTTCTCTTCAAGGCAGGGGTAGCATCTAGGGGAATAAGCAACCCCAGCCAGTTTTCTGGTACCCACGGATGCAGTGACCCTCATTGTTGGGCTGCCAACTCCCGCAATGTCTGCAGCTGCTTCCAGAGCCTCCACTGCATCACACCCAGCTGCTCTGAGACCTCAGTTACAAGGATCTACATATAACTTCCTCCCTGGGGGATGGACAACAGAAAAGTGGGTGAAGGGAGACAAAATATGTAAGATCTGACAAATTATCAAGGGTTCATGAGTGAGGGGGGAACAGGGAGGGCGGAGAAAAATGAGGACATGATGCCAGGGCCTTAAATGGAGAGCAAATGTTTTGAGAATGATGAGGGCAATGAATGTATGGATGTGCTTTACACAACTGATGTATGTATGGATTGTGATAAGAGTTGTATGTGCCCCTAATAAAATGATTTAAAAAAATTAAATCATTTAAATTTCTTTGGACAATGCCATTTGTATTTCAAAGCAACATTCACGAAAGCTATTTTTTCACCTTCACTATCTTCTATTTAGTGTTAGATAGAGCAAAAGCAATTCTTATGCCTTTGTATGAGATGTAATGCAAGTAGACATAAATTTATGCATGATTAAAAATTTGAATGAACAAAATATTTTGTTAAAGAATTTGAACTTTTGCGAAAATCATAGAAAGCATATAGCATTTTATTGAAGGGTTGGGAATTTTTTCCTCTATTTTATTCTAGTATTTGGTCTGAGGTTCTTACGGCATATTCTGATTGTTGTCATGTAAGAGAATGTACATTCCATATAAGAGAAAACTTTCCTTATAATATTTTCCTATCCATTGCTTCCTGCTGAATCTCTCATTTGTTCTTTTATCATTTTTCCTATAAAAAACCCAGGCTGCTTAATTTTATTCTTATTAATCATTTATATAAGTTAGGAAAATATTTATTATATATACAATTTTATTAAAAATCTTTTACTGGAGACTCTTACAACTTTTGTTGCAATCCATATTGATTGCATCAGCATTTTGTACATATGTTGCCTTCATTCATTTATAGACATTTATTTCCTTTTCTTTTTTAAAATCATTTTATTGGGGCTCATACAACTCATCACAATCCATATACACACCAATTGTGTAAAGCACACTTATGCATTCGTTGCCTTCATCATTCTCAAAATTTGCTTACCGCTAGGGTTCCTGGAATCAGCTCATTTCCCCTTTCCCCTCTCCCCCTCTCACCCTGCTCCTCTTCCCTCATGAACCCTTAATAATTTATACATTATTATTTTCTCTTATCTTACACTGTGCGGCGTCTCCCTTCACCCAATTTTCTGTTGCCCATCTCCCAGGGGGGAAGTTATATGTAGATCCTTGTGATCGGTTTCCCATTTCTACACCCACTTCCCTCCCAGTATCACCACTCTCACCGCTAGTCCTGGGGGGTTCATCTGTCCTGGATTCCCTGTGTTTCCAGTTCCTGTCTGTACCGCTGTGTATCTTCTGGTCTAACCAGGTTTGCAAGGTAGAATTGGGATCATGAGAGGTGGGGGAAGGAAGCGTTTAATAACTAGAGGAAGGTTGTGAGTTTCATTATTGCTACACTGAACCCTGAGTGACTCATATCCTTCCCACTACCCCTCCACAAGGGATGCCCAGTTGTCTACAGGTGGGCATTGGTCCCCCGTCATGCACTCCCCTCATTCACGATGATATAAGCCCCCCTCCCACCTTTGTTACTTGAAAACTGGTCCCCTCAGCCCTTCATGATCACACATGTTGGTGTGATGCTTCCATGTGGGCTTTGTTGCTTCTGGGCCTGCTTGTTTACTTTCAAGCCTCTAAGACCCAGGAGGCTATATCGCTTGATAGCCGGCCACCATCAGCCTTCTTCACCACACTTACTTATGCACACATTCATCTTCAGCGTTTATGTGGGGAAGGTGATCACACAATTATGGTTTTTGTTCTTTGGTGTCTGCTACCTGATCCCTTCAACACCTCGTGTTCACTTAGGCTTGTGTGCTTCTTCTCTGTGGGCTTTGTTGCTTCCGAGCTACATTTCAGCCTGTTTGCCTTCAAGCCTTTAAGACCCCCAGAGTTTCATTATATTGTGCAGAGAGTGGCTATGAACCAAACCCACTCGACTGCACCCAACAACAATAACAACAGGACTTGTGCTTCTAACAATATGCTGAAGAAGACCTTAAGAGAATATCCCCTTCGTTTAGAGCAGCGGCTCTCGACCTGTGGGTCGTGTCTACTTAGGGGGTCAAACAGCCCTTTCATGGGGTGGCCTGAATTATAGCAGTAGCAAAATTATAGCTATGATGTAGCAACAAAAATAATTTTATGGTTGGTTGGTCACGACTACATGAGGAACTGGATGAAAGGGTCTTGAGTAAGGATGTTGAAAACCACTGTCCAAGAGGAAGACTCAATTCTTGATACAGTTGAAGGGCAACAAAATAGACTCAGCCCCAATATAGATGGGATAGCACAGTGGCTGCAACAATAAACACAAGCCAAAGAAACAATGCAAGGATGGCACAAGACGGGACAGTATTTCATTATATTGACATAGAGTTGCTATGAGTCAAAACCCACAAGAAAAAAAACACGACTTGTTTTTCTAAGAGAATCTTAAGAGAATCTCCTATTAGTTTAGCGCAGCGGGCCTCAAACTGAGGTTCGTGACCCCTTTTGGGGGATGAATGACCCTTTCACGGCAGTGGACCGTTCATTAAAGTGGAAAAATTAGAGTTATGATGTAGCAATGAAAATAATTTCATTATTTGGCAGTCACCACTACATGAGGAATGGTATGAAAGAGTCGTGGCATTAGGAAGGTTGAGAACCACTTCCCTAGAGGAAGACAGAATTCTTGGTAGAGTAGAAGGGCAGCAAAGGAGAGGCAGCCCCTACAAGATTGATTAGCCCAGTGGCTGCAACAATGAGCACAGGCAAATGAACAACTCTGAGTATGGCATTGGACTGGGCAGCATTTCATTATATTGTGCATAGAGTTGCTTAGAGTCAAAACCCACTCGACGGAACTTAACGACAATAACTACAGGACGTGTACTTCTAACAATATGCTGAACTAGATCTTAAGAGAAACTCCTCTAAATTTTGAACAGTGGTTCTTAACTTGTGGGTCGCGACCCCTATGGGGTTTCAGACGAGCCTCTCACAGGTGTTGCCCAATTCATAACAGTAGTGAAATCACAGTAATGGAATAACAATGAAAAAAAATTACTGTTGGAGGATCACCACAACATTAAGAATTGTATAAAGGATCCATGCCATTAAGAAGGTTCAGAAACACTGCCCGAGAGGAATACACAAAACGTGGTACTACCGAAGGGCAGCAAGTGAGAGGCAGACCCTACAAGATGGAATAGCTCAGTGGCTGCAACAATGAGTGCCATCAACGAACCACTGTGACAACGGCACAGGACGGGGCAGCGTTTCATTATATTGTGCGTAGAGTTGCTGAGAGTCAAAACCCACTCGACGGCAACTAACAGCAACACAAAAAGAACTTGAGCTTCTAACAATATGCTGACGTAGATCTTAAGAAAAACGCCTCTTAGTTTAGTGCAGGCTTCTCAGCCTATGAATCACGAACCCTTTTGGGGAGTGAGTGGGTTGAATGACCCTTTCACAAGGGCTGCCTGATTCATAAGATTAGCAAAATTACAGTTATGAAATATCAGCGAAAATTTTGTATGACTGGGGGTCCACCACTATTTTGGGAACTGCATGAAAGGGTCGTGGATTTAGGAAGATTGGGAACCACTGTCCGAGAGGAAGACACAAATGTTGGTAGAGTAGAAGGGCAGCAAAGGAGAGGCAGCCCCTCCAAGTTGGAATAGCTCAGTGGCTGCAACAACCGGCGCAAGCAAAGAACCACTGTGAGGAATGCACAGGATGGGGGAGCGTTTCGTTATATTTTGCATAGAGTTGCTATGAGCCAAAACCCACTTGAAGGCACCTAAATACAATAACAACAGGATTTTGCTTCTAACAATGTGCTGAAATATATCTTAAGAGACATTCTTCATAGCTTGGAGCAGAGATTCTCAACCTGTGGGTCATGACTCCATTAGGGTGATGAACTACCCGTGCACAGGGGTGGCCCAATTCATAGCAGTAGCTACATTACAGTTATGAAGTAGCAATGATGATAAATTTATGGCTGGTATTGTACCCACTACATGAGGAGTGGTATAAAAGGCCTGTGGCATTAGAGGAAGGTTGAGAGCCACTGTCCTCGAGCAAGACAGAAATCTTGGCAGAGCAGAAAGCCAGCAGATGAGAGGCAGACCCCCAGATGATAGATTAGCGCAGTGGCTGCAACAATGAGTGCAGACAAGAAACCACTGTGAGGATGGCACAGGACGGGGCAGCGTTTCATTATCTTGTGCGTAGAGTTGCTGAGAATCGAAACCCACTGGGCAACACCTAACAACAATCACTGTAGGACTCATGCTTTTCACAATATGGTGCTGTAGATCCTAAGAGAAACTCCTCTTAGTTTAGAGCAGTGGTTCTCAATCTGTGGGTCGCGAGCCCTTTGGAGGGGTCAAATGACCCTTTCACAGTGGAGGCCTGATTCATAACTGTAGCAAAACTAAAGTTACGAAGTAGCAATGAAAATAATTTTATGATTGGGGGTTCATCACTACATGAGGAAATGAATGAAAGGGCAGTAGAGGGGCAGCGAAAGAGAGGCAGCCCCACAAAAGTTGGATTAGCCCATGGCTGCAACAATGACAACAAGGAAAATAACCACTTTGAGGGTGGCATGAGACGGGGTCACGTTTCATTATATTGTGTATAGAGTTGCTATAAGCCAGCACAACTCAAAGGCACCAAACAACAACAACAGGACTCTGCGTCTATGAATATGCTGAAGTAAACCTTAAGAGAAACTCCCCTTAGTTTAGACCAGTGGTTCTCAAACTGTGTCACAGTGCCTTTAGAAGACTAATGAACCTTTCACATGGGTGGCCTGATCCATAACAGAAGCGAAATTACAGTTATGCTGTAGCAATGAAAATATTTTATGGTTGGGGAGTCACCACTACATGAGGACTGGTATGAAATAGTAGTGGCATTCAGAAAGTTGAGAACCACTATTCTTGAGGAAGACACAAATCTTGGTACGGAAGGGCAGGAAAAGAGAGGTAGTCCCTAACAAGATGGATTACCACAGTGGCCGCAACAATGAGCCCAAACAGAAGAACCACCGTGAGGATGCACAGGGCAGGACAACATTACATTACATTGTGCATAGGGTTGGTATGAGCCAAAACCCACTCGAAGGCAGCCAAAAACAAGAACAGGATTTGTGCTTCTAACAATATGCTGAAACATCCCTTAAAAAGAAACTCCTCTTAGTGTAGAATAGCAGTTCTCAAACTGTGGGTCGTGATGCGTTTTGGGGGTTGGGGTGGAGAAGGACTATATGACATGGTGGCCTGATTCATAACAGTAGCATAATTTTAGTTATAAAGTAACAAGGAAAGTAATTTTATGATTTGGGGGAGGTCACCAATACATGAGGAATGGTTGAAAGAGTCGTGCATTAGGAAGTTTGAGAACCACTGCCCTAGAGGAAGACACAAATCTGGGTTCAGTAGAAGGTCAGCAAATGAGAGGCAGTCCCCCAAAAGATGGATTAGCACAGAGACTGCAACAATGAGTGAAAACAAAAGTAAAGTGCGAGGGTGTTAGAGGATGGAACAGTGTTTCATGATACTGTGCATAGAGTTGTTATGAGCCAACTATGAGCCAAACCCACTCGACAGCCCCTGACAACAATAAGAACAGGACTCGTGCATGTAATAATATACTGAGCTATACCACAGTAGAAAATCCTCTTTAGAACAGCGGTTCTCAACCTGTGATTTGTGACCACTTTGGTTGGTTGAACAACCCTTTCACGGGGTGACTAGATTCATAAGACCTGCAAAATTACAGTTATGGAATAACAGTAGAAAAAACCTTTATGCTTTGGGGACCACCACTACACATTGGGAAGTGTATGGAAAGGTCTTAGAAATAGGAAGGGTGAGAAACACTGTCCTAGAGGAAGACGCAAGTACAGTAGAAGGGCAGCAGAAGAGAGGAAGTCCCTACAAGACGGATTTGCACGGTGGCTGCAACAATGAGCGCAAGCAAAGAACCACCGTGAGGATGATGCAAGACTGGGCAGGCCTTTATTATATTGTGCACAGGGTTGCTATGAGCCCAAACCCTCTCCACGGCCCGAACAACAATAACAGGAGGAATCATACATCTAACAGTATGCTCAACTAAACCTTGAGAGAAACTGCTCTTAGTTTAGAGCAGCCGTTCTCAACTTGTGAGTGGTAAATCCTTTGGGGGTGTTCGAATGACCCTCCCATAGGCGTGGCCAGATACGTAACAGTAGCAAAATTACAGTTATGAAGTAGCAACAGTATAATTTTTTGGTTGGGGTATCATTACTAGACGAGGCACTGTATGAAAGGGTCGTGGCATTAGGATTGCTGAAAACCACAGTCCTACAGGAAGACACAAGTCTTGATACAGTTGAAGAGCCGCAATATAGAGTCAGCCCCCAAATAGATGGAATAGCATAGTGGCTGCAGCAATGAGCTCAAGCTAAGGGAACACTGTGAGGATGGCACAAGATGGGGCAGCGTTACATTATATGGAGCATAGAGTTGCTATGAGTCAAAACCCACTCGACTGCACCTGACAACAAAACAACAGGACTTGTGTTTCTTATAATGTGCTGGAGTAGATCTTAAGAGAAACTCCTATTAGTTTAGTGCAGCGGTTCTCAACTTTTGGGTCACGAGCCCTGTTGGGGGATGAATGAACCTTTCATAGTGGTCGCCCAGTCATAACAGTAGAAAAATTAGAGTTACAAAGTCGCATTGAAAATAATTTTATGATTTGGCAGTCAGCACTATATGAGGAACGGTATGAAAATGTCGTAGCATTAGGAAGGTTGAGAACCACTGCCCTAAAGAAGACACAATCTTGGAAGAGTAGAAGAGCAACAAGAAATAGCCAGCCCCCCCAAATATGGCTCCAACAATGAGCACTAGCAAACAACCACTGACAGGATGGCACAGGTCTAGGAAGCATTTCATGATATTGTGCATAGAGATGCGATGAACCAAAACCCCCTCCGCGGAACTTAACAACAATAACAACAGGGCTTGTGTGTTTAACAATATGCTGAAGTAAATCTTAAGAGCAACTCTTCTTAGTTTACAGCAGGGTTCTCAACATTGGGTCGTGAACACTTTCAGGTGGGGGTTGATTCGAAACACCCCTCCACAGTGATGGCCTGATTCATAACAGTAGCAAAAGTACAGTTATGAAATATCAATGAATATAATTTTATGATTGGGGTCCACCACTACATTGGGAACTGTATGAAAGGGCCGCAGAATTAGGATGTATGAGAAATTTGTCCTAGAGGAAGACACGAATGTTGGTAAAGCAGAAGGGCTGCAAAAGTCAGGCAGCCCCTACAAGATGGAATAGATGCAGCAGTGAGCGCAAGCAAAGGACCACAGTGAGGATAGCACGAGATGGGGCCGAGTTTCATTATATTGTGCATACAGTTGCTATGAGCCAGCACACACTCAAAGGCACCAAACAATAATAAAAAGTACTTGGGCTTCTAAGAATATTCTGAAGTAGACTTTAAGAGAAATTCCTATTCGCTTAGACCATTGGTTCTCAAACTGTGTGTTGAGATACCTTTGAGGAGACTAACAAATCTTTCACATGGGTGGCCTGATCCATAACAGAAGCAAAATTACAATTATGATGTGGCAATGCAAATATTTTATGGTTGGATGTCACCACTACACGAGGAATGGTGTGAAGTGGTTGTGGCATTTGGAAAGTTGAGAACCACTGCTCTAGAGGAAGACACATATCTTGGTACAGAAGGGCAGGAAAAGAGAGGCAATGCCCAACAAGATGGATTAGCACAGTGGCTGCAAAAATGAGTGTGAGCAAAAGAACCACTGTATGGAAGGCACAGGACGGGAAAGCATTTCATTACATGGTGCATAGAGTTGGTATGAGCCTAAACCCATTCGAAGGCACCAAACAACAGGATTTGTGCCTCTAACAATATGCTGAAGAAGACTTTAAAAGAAACTCTTAGTGTAGAGTAACAGTTCTCTAACTGTGGGTCACAACGTATTAGGAGGGAACAATGAGCATTTCACATGGGTGACCTGATTCATAACAATAGCAAATTTATAGTTATGGAGTAACAAGGAAAATAATTTTATGATTGGGGGGGGGTCACTAGTACATGAGGAATGGTGTGAAAGAGTCATGACATTATGAAGGTTGAGAACCACTGCCCTAGAGGGAGACATAGATCTGGGTACAGTAGAAGGGCAGCAAAAAGAGGCAGCCCACAGCACGATGGAATACAACAGTGACTGCAACAATCCGCGCAAGCAAAAGAACCACTGGGAGGATGGCGCAGGACAGGACACCTTTCCATCATATTGTGCTTAGAGTTGCTAGGCGTCGAAAGCTACACAACAGAATCTAACAATAACTATAGGATTTGTGCTTCTGACAATAGGATGAAGTAGATATTAAGAGAAACTCCTCTTACTTTAGACCAGCGGTTTTTAACCTGTGGTTCGCGACCACTTTTCACGATCGAATGACACTTTCACAGGTGTGAAATGATACATAACTGTAGGAAAATTACAGTTACGAAGTAACAATAATGTTATGATGGGGGTCCCCACTACATGAGGAACTGTATGAAAGGGTCATGGCATTAGGAAATTTGACAACCACTGCCCTAGAGGAAGACACAAGTCTTGGTACAGTAGAAAGGCCACAAAAAAGAGGCAGCTACCCAAAAGTTGGATTAGCACAGTGGCTGCAACAATGCGCACAAGCAAAAGAACCACTGTGAGGATGGCATAGGATGGGAAAGCGTTTCATTATATTGTACATAGAGTTACTATGAGCCAAAACCCACTCGATGGTACCTAACACCAATAACAACAGAACTTGTGCATCTACCAGTATGCTGAATTCTATCTTAAGAGAATCTCCTCTTAGTTTAGAGCAGGGGATCTTCACCTGTGTGTCGCAACCCCTTTGTGGATATGGAATGAAAATTTCACAGGGGTGTCGTGACTCATAACAGTAACAAAATTACAGTTATGAAGCTGCAATGAAATCATTTTATGGTTGGGGGTGGTCACCACTAAATGAGAATCGGTATGAAAATATCATGGCATTAGGAAAGTTGAGAACCACTGCTCTCGAGCAAGTTCCAAATCTTGGTATGAAAGGGCAGGAAAAGAGAGGCGGTCCCCAACAAGATGCATTAGCACAGTGGCTGCAACAATGAGCGAAAGCAGAGAACCACTGTGAGGATGTCACAGGACAGGGCGGCGTTTCATTATATTGTGCGTAGAGTTGCTATGAGACATACCCACTCGACGGAACCTAACAACAACAACCAATGGACTTGAGCTTCTAACAGTATGGTGAAATAGACCTGAAGAGAAACTCCTCTCAATTTAGAGCAGCGGTTCTCACCATGTGTGTCGTGACCCCTTTGGGGCTTAGACGAACCCTTTACAGGGTTGCACTATTCATAACTTGTAACAAAACGAGAGTTACGAAGTAGCAAAGAATATAATTTTATGATTGGGGGTCTACCACTACAAAGGGAACTGTATGAAAGTGTCGTGGATTTAGGAAGGTTGAGAAGCACTGTCCTAGAGGAAGGCACAGATATTGTTAGAGTAGAAGGGCAGCAAAGGAGAGGCAGCCCCTACAATTTGGAATAGCTCAGTGGCTGCAACAATGAGCGCAAGCAAAGAACCACTGTGAGGAATGCACAGGACGGGGCAGTGTTTCAGTACATTGTACATAAAGTTGCTGTGAGCCCAAATCCACTCGACGGCACCTAACAACAACAACAACAACAACAGGACTTGGGTGTCTAACAATATACTGAACTACATCTTAAAGAAACACCTCTTAGTTTAGAGCAGCGGTTCTCAACCTGTGGATCGGGCCCTCTTTGGGGGTTGAGATACCCATTCACAGGGGTCGGTCTCTTCTTCATAGTAGCAAAATTACAGTTATGAAGTAGCAACGAAAATATTTTTACGAATGGATGTTCACCACAACATCAGGAACTTCATTATACTGCCAAGGCATTAGAAAGGTTGAGAACCACTGGTTTAGAGCATAGGAAATCTGATGCAATACTGCATATTTTAACACACATGAAGTTGGAAAATAAAGGAAATTGGGAGAGGACAGTAGTATCAAATTCCTATGAGTCAGAATTGCTCTATATCATAGAGTAGCTAAGACAATGAGAAGAAATGACAAAGTCAAAGAGCTGAAGAGAAAATTCCATAGGACACGTGGCAACAGCTTTATGCTCTTGTTAGACCCTCGAGGCCTCCTTATCTTTTGTTGGCTTTCTTAAGCCCATCCCCACCACTGTGAATAGTCTTCATTAAACTCTCTTTAATTAAACCTTCTGCATGGTTTGTTTTCTGCTGGAACCCTCAGAGATATCATTTAATTTTCTGGATTGCAATTCATCTCTAGCATACAGAAATCTTTCAAGAGTTTGTTTTATGTTTTGTTTTCATCCACAATAGCATTTCCTTCCAGATTTGTTTGTCCTTGAAACATGATCAGTAGTTCTTTCCTCTCCAATGAAACCCAAGTGATACTCTGCCTGACTGCCTAGGAAGTTCATGTGTAGCCTACATGGAGATCCCAACCATTCCCTAGACAAGTGTTTCTCAAACTTCCGAATGCCATAATTCTTTCATACAGTTCCTCAGGTTGTGTTTACCCCGATCATAAAAATTATTTCATTGCTCATTCATCACTGTAATTTTGCTACTGCGATGAACCAGGCAACCCCTGTGAAAGTGTCATTGGACCCCCAAAGGTGTCGTGACCCACTGGTTGAGATCCACTACCTTAGACCAACATATGGCCCGAGGGCTGTATAGGGCCCCCCAAATAATCAATTGCTGCCAGCATCACACATCTCACCAACGAGAATCATTTGTAGCCATCACCTTAGGGGTGAGTTCATTAAATATTTGACCTCTATGGCCCCATGAATGTGTTATACATCACCACATGGTCCTTGGCAGAAAAACAGGTTTCCAGCTCCTGCTCCAGACCAAAGGTTCCCAAACGTATTCTGCCTACTGCCCTCTTTTCAGAAAAAGAAATTACTCAGGACCCCCCAGTAATGAAAGAATTTTGTACTATAGCCCACCATCCAGGATAAAATGTAGATATCTGCTTTGTAGGTCTCTGGATTTTTCTGTGCCCAGTAGGTGGGTGGTGTTGCCCACTTTGGGAAACGAGACTCTAGGAAAATCAGGTGTGTTTTCACTCTCTCTGCAAGAATTTCAGTTGAGGAGCAAGATCTGTCTTGAAAGAAGTGTATCCAGATTGCTCCTTAGAGGCAAGGATGGCTAGACTTCATCTCACATCCTTGGGCATCAGGAGCTATGAGGAGCAACATCATGGAAAAGGGCATCATGCTTGGTAAAGGGGCGCCCAAAAGGGGAGGACCCTCACCAAGATGGATGGACAAAGTTTCTACAACAACACACTAAAACATAACAATTGTGAGGCTGGCACAGGAGCAGGCAGTGTTTCTTTCGGTTGTATGTAGAGTTGCCACGAGTTGAAACCAACTTGACAGCATCCAACAAAACCAGATGTGGAGAAAGCATGGCCTGGTCTGTGTACAGTGGCCCCACCGAGGTTCCTCATCAGTTGTGTTTGAATGGGCCAGGTGCTCTCACAAACCTCCTCTTCAATAGACAACTTAGAATGTTTGCTTTGTGCCCAGGAACCATCCTGAAATTTAAAATGACCATTTGACACTGAGTTGATTGCGATTCATGGTGAGTCATAGGACTTTCAATGGGCATAACCTTTCAGAAACAGATGGCCAGGCTTTTCTTCCAAGGTATTTCTAGGTGCGCTTGAACCTCCTCAGTTTCTGTTAATGGCCAAGTGTTTTAACCATTTGTACTCTCCAGGGATGACTCACAGCTCTATATATCCTTAAAACTGACATCTCTCCTCTCTTTGGAAAGCCATGACAATTGTTCTCTTTCAGTAGATTTACCTTCTTTAAATATAGGAATGACATATACTTCTACCACCTCACAGAAAATGTCAGAAACTCGTAACTCTCATTTAATAATGGCGTGGGTGATTACATATTGGGCTGCTAAGCCCAAAGTCAACAGTTCAAAACCACCAGCCACTCTCAGGGAAAAACATGAAACTTTCCAATCCTATAAAGTTACAATCTCAAATACCCACAGGAGCATTTGGACCCTGTCCTATAGGGTAGAACTCAGGTCAAGGGAATCAGAGTGGATTCGATGGCAGTGAGTTTGGTTTGGTTTTTGGACTCCCCTCCTACCACAATAGCTCACAATTACTAAGTGCATGTTATGTACTAGTGTTCTAAGCATTGCATGTACATTCACTCATTTCATCCCACGGGTGGTGGTGTGGGTGAAGCATTAGAACTTCTAACCAGAAGGTCGGTGGTTCAAACCCACCAGCTTTTCTTTGGAATCAAGATGGGGCTGTCTGAGGTCATAAAGATTTTCAGGGTCGGACGTCTGCAGGACAGTTATTACTTTATCCTGCTGAGTTACTATGAGTCTGAATGAACTCTAGAGAAGTGGGGTTGTGGTGACTTTTGCAACCCCTTTAAGAGGAGCGCTGGCAGGGCAATAGAGAAGCCCTTGACTATTTACCACTAGCTCAGCGAAACCCTCAGCAGCTTCCCATGAGAATGATGCGTCAATTTGCTCCAGTATCAGTCACAGCCTATGGGAACGCCTATAGAATGGTTCCACTCTGTCCTCCAGCCTCATTGTGAGTTGGAATCGACTGACCCATTGGTAGTGCATCAGCATCCGTCTATAGGTGAGAACACGAATGAAAAGAGATGTGAAGCCATCTGGCACAGGTGTAACCAGGTTACCAAGGGGGAGCTGGAATTTAAATCCCAGCAGACCAGCCTCAGAGACTACAGGCTTGGCTCTACCGTCTGCTGATATCTGTACTAAGAGTGGTTGGATTTTGCCTCCTTTTCCCTGCACATCATCTCCACTGTCCCCTATCAAGCAAAATTAGCTTGAGTATTGAACAGGCACCCTCCAGCCCTGCCCGATTGCACACGCGCAGGGGAGAAAAGGATGGGGAGATCACTGGGCTGTTTTAGCTGCCACCTCTACTCGCACTGCGCCAACACACCCACAACGAAGTCAGAGAAAGAATCCTGGCCTTGTAACCACTCCTCAGCCCTGACACCTTGCAGAGAGCCAAAGCCACTCTCTTGGACACCCACTCGACTGCTACCTGGGAACTTCCCATGGAGCATTTGGGGACAAAGGAGAGGGAGCACGCCTGCAATGTAATTAACATTATGACAACTTGTTCCCCCCTTGGAGAATGACACCATTAGCTGCTTCAATTGTGCATGAAATGTAAATTACACGACTCAGTGGTATCACGTCTGAGCAGCCATGATGCTAAGTGACGAGGCTCTCCATCGAGCAGCCCCTCCCCAAGCAGCAGGAACCAAGAAACCCAAGCCCTGAGGCCGACAGCTGAGACCGAGGTCCTGTGGTCTTTGAGTGTGCCTGCTTCACAGAGCCCACAAGGGAGGATCTTTCCGGGTGGCCCTGGATGCCAGGCTGGGATGTTCGAGCCACCTGCTGTCATCACCCTGGCCCTCCCATTTTCTTTAAAGGGAGTCGAACGCTGGACAGCACTCTTTCCTCTCTATCTCTCAGAAAATTAGGAAAAAGGGGTGGTGGCTGTGGTTGTGGTAATATCCTTCTTGCTAAGGAGTTTTGGTGATGCTGTGGGTTAAGCATCCCGCTACTAATCACAAAGCCAGCAGTTCAAACCCACTAGCTGCTCTGAGAGGGAGAAAGATGAGGCCGTCTGACAATGGACAAATTTATAGTGTCAGAAACCCACAGAGGCAGATCCAAACTCGTCCCCCAGATTATTTCCATAGCCATTCTGCCTCCCATTCATTACTCTGTCTGGCTCAAATTACTCCGTGTTCACTCCCTGGCCAGCCCCCCACAGTTCCCTACCGCCTTTCACCACGAACTCTCTGGACACTACTCGAAATCAGCTTGAGACACTGGATCAGCCACACTTCTTTGTGGCCCATGAAAGAACTTTCCAAAACCTCATGTCACAAGCAGGTCCACTTGCTTTTAGAGAAGAGGCATAGGCGAAATTGTATGTTTCCACCTTGAGAGGGGCAAGCACCACCATGTACAATTAGTAGGTGACCACCAGTGTGTCACTTTTGTGGTCACCACACATCTCCTTTGGGGACCCATTTGCCCCTCTCCTAGCATCCTGGTCCCTGGTGCCATGGCTAGACTGGGATGGGAAATCCATGGGCTCAACCAGGAACTTCCAGGTGGAATCAGAGCCACTGTCCCCTCTGCAGAGCCTCTGTGAGGACAGGGAGTTTGGAAACACAGCCTAAAGCTGCAGTAGGATAAATTTAAGAAATGATCACGCATTTACCCTAATGTCAACTGTACAAATCCCATAACCACCCTTCAAATGCCCTGCCACTGAGCAGAGCCAAAAGCAGGAAGAGCCAAAACCTACATATGGGTACAGGAAGACCTCTGGAAGGTGTCCCTGTGGGGGGCCGGGGAAGGGGGAGAGTGGAGTTGAGGAGGCTCAGGGGCTCAGGCTCAGGCTGGGAAAGAGCCAGAGTTCCTAGTTTGACTCTCTCTTTGTCTCTCTGCCTAACCACCCACCTCCCACCCAGTCCAGGAGATTCTTTGAACAAGACCCCACAGGGTCAGAGGTGAGAGCTGTCAGCTCCTGTTACTACCCTGACTTGGGAAACCTCTCTCATTCTGGAAATTCATATATTTTCTTGGGCTTTGATCAAAATCCAGGTCCAGCCTCCCCTCCCCCTTTTCTCACAGAGGCACTTGGTCAGAATGGCAAATAGCCCTCAACTGTGCCATGCACTCCGCCTCTTCATTCCCTGTTCCCTTCGAACCATCTGCTGCAAAAAAAAATCACAAAACAGCCCGATGGAGGGCAGGTCAGTGCTTCTTTTTCATACTTCCCTCTCATTCTTTCTCTGGTCACATCATCATTCCAGGTACAGCAAACCCATTACTGTCCAGTCAATTCCAACTCATGGAGACCCTATGTAAGTTTTCCAACGTTGTCCAACATTACTGGCACAGACAGCCTCATCGTTTTCCTTGAAGCAGCTGGTGGTTTGAACTGTCAACCTTTGAGCTAGCAGTTCAACATTTACATGACATCCCTTCAGAGTGGTGAGTCATAGTCTGCAGACACCGTGGGCAAGAATCATTGTTCTGGCTTATTTTCATAAGGTGGGATTCTAGGTAGGCAGGTGTGACGCAGGTGTAACTGGAAGTCGACTTGATGGCAACAAACAACAACAATGATGTCATTGTTTTGGGACTTGGGAACTGAGACCTCTGAAGCATGGGCTAAGTAACAGCTACTTCAGGTTTGTTAGGTACTTCATTGCTGAGCTCTGTTCTAGATACTGGGAATACAGCTAGAAGGAAGGTGGCATCTCTGTTCCTGGGGTTGAGAGATGAGAGGGGTTGGGAAACTTCCTGTCCTGTTAGTAGTGGGTGTAGACATTGTTTCTGCTGTTAGATGCCATTGAGTCAGTTCCAACCCCTAGCCACCCTATGGATAATAGAACGAAACACAACCCAGTCCTGCCCCATCCTCTCAATTGTTGTTATGTTTGAGCCCCTTGTTGCAGCCACTGTGTCAATCCATTGGCCGAAGTTCTTCCTCATTTTCACTGAATCTCTGCTTCACCAAGCAGGACGTCCTTCCTCCTCCAGGGACTGGTCTCTCCCTAACAGTATGTCCAAGGTATGTGAGGGGAAGCCTCACCATCCTGGCTTCTAAGGAGTATTCTGGCTGTACTTCTAACCCACATTTGTTTGTTCTTTGGCAGTTCATAGTACTTTCAATATTCTTCACCAGCCTCCCAATTCAAATGCATTGATTCTTCTCTGATCTTCCTTTTCAATGTCCAACTTTCACGTGCATAGAAGGCCATCGAAAATATGACTAAGATGGCTTTAGTCAGGTGCACGTTAAGGTAACATTCTTGCTCTTAAACACTTTGAAGAACACTTTTGAAAGAGGTCTCTGGTGGCAGCACGCGGCCCCTTTAAGGGTGAGGAGGAGGGGCGCACAGGTGGGAGTCCATGGCCCCTTTAGGCTTGGCCTACTTGGCAGCAGCTGGAGCCTATTGAGAACATGACAGGAGGCCAGCCAGCACTTCCTATAGAGGTCAAGGGCTCAGGAGCTGAGCGAGCCAAGCTCTGAAGGCTGTGAGCCAGCCTCGGAGCCGCACTGCCTCCATGGGCCATAATGACCTAATGCGCAAGGCCTAGGACTTCAAAGACCAGGTGTGGCCTGTGCAGCCTTCCCGCCCCTTCCCAGACTCCTGCCCACCAGGGAGGGCCTTGCCACCATGACCCCTGATGTGGGTCTGCAGCCCACCAGGCACCTGGCCAGCCACCAGGATCCTCGCCCTGCCCAGCTGACCCACCCAGGACCACACTCCAGACCCCCTGCCCCCACCCTGGGCCTGCTCACCACCAAGACTCTACCCTGGGCCCGCTGCCCACCCAGGAACCTGCATCAGGGCCCTTGCCAACCCTGGGTCCAATCCAGGACGGGCACACACCTGGGATCCCTGTTCCAGGTCCCTGCCCACCTGGGTCTGGGCCTGCCACAAAGACCCTGCCCGAGGCCCTCTGCCTACTCAGAAACACCCCCTGCCCAGCTAGCCCCTGG
Source organism: Tenrec ecaudatus (assembly GCF_050624435.1). Lineage (NCBI taxonomy): Eukaryota > Metazoa > Chordata > Mammalia > Afrosoricida > Tenrecidae > Tenrec > Tenrec ecaudatus. Next base: position 188,421 of record NW_027457607.1, read on the forward strand.
CTCATCTGGGCACTGCCCCAGGCCCCCTGCCTGCCCAAGATCTTGTGTTAGCCTGACTGGCCATGGAGGATGGAGAGGAAGAGGGACCCTGCCCAGGCCCCTGCACCCAATCCCACTTGGGAAGCCCTGTGTTGGTCCAGCCCCAAAGGCGGCTCCCCTCCCCCAGGTCCACATACCCAGAACTCCATTGGGTCCACTGCTTACCTGAGGCCTCCCCATCAAGGGCTTGGGATATGTAACCCCAGCCTGGGATGGGCTCCTAGCTTGCTAGAGCCCCATGCCACTCTCCTTAAGCCCCAACTATTTAAGATCCCTAGAAAGTGCCTGTGGGCGCCCTTGTTGCGTATCACTCTGGCTGTAAGGGGCTAGGCTGTAGCTCTTGAAACTTGTCTTCTCCATTCTGAACCTTTAGGACATTGGTCCTTCCACAGGGCAGTTCTACAGAAGTGGCAGGGAACTCTATTCCCGAGTGGAGTTGGCCAGGTTTGAGTGGGGGGTGCCCTGGCAGGGACCCCAACTTGGGAGAACAGCCCATCTCCCCTTTCTCTTTCCCAGCTGCAAAAAAAGGAAAAAAAGAAAGAGATCTCAAACAGCAGATTTACCCAATACAAAACATTCCTTGGGTTCTTGGCCAGGGCTCGCATGATCATTTATTGTGGACTCCAGAAAGAAGATAGCCCTGATCACTTCAGCCTTTTCTCCATTTATCATGATCATGTTGTAGATGACAGGGTCATAATTACATATAAATATGTCCCTGGGATCCAGCTCCTGGGGAGTCCCAAACAACTTGATGTAAAGAAAATATGAGAGAGAAAACAAGCACTCTGAGCTCTTGGTTGGAAGGACAGTCCTTTGTGAATAGAGGGCTGCAAGGATATTGGAGTTCCTGAAGGGGGGCAAACAGTTCCACACACAACTATTTAACAAATCATTTGCCGTTGGAACCCACCCAGGGACACCATGGAGGACAGGCCTGGCAACCTGCTTAAAGCCTATAGTCTTGAATGTCCTATGCAATGCACACATGGGGGCACCATGAATCAGCATCAACTCTCTCATGCCTGTTTTGGTTTGGGGCGAGGAGCTATTAGAAGCAGTGGGGTACAATGTTGAATCCCAAAAAAGGAAGGATTTGGTCACCATTAAAGTGACTTCTGACCAAATTACTAACAATCATAGGGACTTTTGTGGGAGAAAGATTAGGAGTTCTAATGCTGTAAATATTTCGTGTCAAAAACCCAGACAGTTCTAACCTGTCCTATACAGTCGCTGACTTGCTGTCAACTGGATGGCACTAAGATAGCACCTATCTGCTAAAAGGTTGCCATGCAACAGGACTTGTGCCAAGTCCACTATGGTTATGCCTATGATCTTTGTGGGAGACAAAGCCCTGCTTATGTTTAATGTCTCTGTTGTCAGATAGCTCCATTGTCCAGACCTGGCTCTATGTCCTTCTAGCTCCATGACCTGGGACAAATCATTGAATCCCCTTTGCGCTGCTGTGTGTAGAAGGGAAGTGAAAAATAGTGCTTAGGTTTTGTGTTCGAGGTTGAGATTGAATGCATCAATAGATAAAAAGACCTTGTTGTTGTTGTTAGTCTCCAGTAAGTCAAATTTGACTCCTTTTGACCATAGGTGTGATAGGAAAAATCACTGCCAGATCCTATGCCATCTTCCTGCCCATCGGCAGGTTTGAGGTCATTGTTGCGGTTATGGTGCCAGTCCGTGTCATGAAGAGTTTCCCCAGATCCACATGATGTCCTCTTCTCGCAACTGGTCTTTCCTAACGACATGACCAAAATCAGCATGACAACATTTTGCCATTCTCTCTTCTAAGAACATTCTGTGAAGAGTGTCCTGGCTCAATTTCCTCCAGGACTGATTTGCTCGTTCTCGTGGCCACACACAGTATACTCCACACACGGTCTTTGCCATCACTGCCATTCAAATGCCTCAATCCTTCTGAGAATCCTGGTCCTCACTGTTGTCCCCATGAGAAACTCCATTTCTCGCAGCTTGCTTCAGATCTGCTGAAGTGGAATCTGAGTTTCTGTTAGGCCCCAAGGGCATTGTATTTGTGTGCCTGCTAGAAGCACGGCTGGGGAACAATGTCTGGCCCATAGTAAGTGCTGTATAATTATTGGTTGTGATCAGTGTCATTATTTATTACTCCATCTAATCTTTCCAGCACACTCACAGGTCAGGAAACCAAGATTCTGAGCCTGTCAGTGCCTTTGCTGAGGCTACTCCTCAGGAGAGGGCAGGGGCTCCATGCAAATTGAATAGAGGATCAGGCCAACATTTGGATCACTCTGAATGGAGACATAGTCAATGCTCATTAACCAGTCACTCCCCAATGCTTTCGTCACCCAATCCTTATCAACCGTGACTCTGCTTGCTGTCTATGGATTTCCCTATGGATTCTGCATATTTTATATCAATTTCATTATGGTCTGACTTGTTTCACTCAGCAGAAGGTGTTCAAGGTCCCTGCATGGTGTAGCATGTTCCAAAACATCATTCCTTTTTAAAGGCTGAATAATATTCCATTGTATGACTTAGATATTGTTTGGTTTATCCATTCTTCGGGCCCTGGGCACTTTGGTAATAGTCACCTCTCAGCTATTGTGGGTAGTGCTGCAGTGAACTTGTATACCACTATCTCTTTGAGTCTCTGTTTGTTATTCTTTGAGGTATATGCTTAGATGTAGAATTGTGAGATGGTCAAGGATTTCCTCTTCCTTGGATCCATGATCAACGCTCATGCAAGCAGCAGTCAAGAGCTTAAAAAATGCATTGCATTGTATTGGCTAAATATTCGCAAGACCTCTTTAGAGTATTGAAAAGCAGGGATGTTATTTTGAGAACTAAGGTGCATCTGACACAAGCCATAGTATGTTCAAACACTTCCTATGCATGTAAAATTTGGAGATTAAATAAGGCAGGCCAAAGAAGAATCGATGCATTTGAATTACGGTGCTAGGAAAAAAGAACCATAGAAAGTACTATGGACTACCAGAAGCACCAATAAAAACTTGTCTTGGAAGAAGCACAGGCCAAATGCTCCTTAGAAGTAAGGATGGCCAGATTTTGTCACCCTTTGGACATGTACTTTCAACATGTTGTCAGGAGAGACCAGGCCCAGGAATAGGACATCATGCTTGGTAAAGTGGAAGGGCAATGGAAAAGAGGAAGTCTCTCATGAGCTGGATGGACATGGGGGCTGCAGTAATGGGCTCAAACATAAGAACAATTGTGATGATGGTACCGGGTGGCATTGTGTTCTGTTTGACATAGGGTTGTTATGAGTGGGAACCAACAGGACCGACCCTAACAACAATAGTAAATCTCTGACTTGTTAAGAAGAAACAAGCATTGTTCATTTCCTCTATGAGCCAGGCACTGAGAAGACCCTGAAGGTCCAGATAGAAACAGCACTTGGCCCCTACCCATGATGGGTTCCCAGTCTAGGGGTGAGGCAGCAGATCTCCACTTTTGGATGAGACTTATGCAGCCCCCTTGGGGTTCTAGTGTGTGCTGGAGAGACTCAAGTTAACTTTGCCTTTCTCTATAGCCGCCTTTAGGGAAGTGGAAGAACTTTGGAATAAAGCATCCCCCGAGATTTCTGTTGCACAATTAGACAAAAGGAAACAATGGTGGCTAAAGAGAGCGAACAGAGAATCCGGAGCTGTGTCCGGGTCCTTGGCCATGCAGCTATCAATCAGCACAGTTGAGTTCAGGAATCAGGAAGCGAAGATCCTCAATATCTGGATCCAGTAGGTATAGAAGGCGTAGCTTCAAAGATAAAGAAGGATAAACCCTCTTTCGCTTTCAGGAGGAACTCACCCAGGGAGAACTCATTCAGGTGGGACTGCACTAAAGCCTTAGAACTGGGAGGGTCCATAGGAGCATGTTTACTGCCAGAACGGTGGCTTCCCATTCAAGAGCTTCTATCATATTCCAGCTCATGAATGGTCCTTCGAGTGCCTTGGTTCTTTTGCTGTGACTTCTGTGGCATCACTTGAACTCTCTCTCCATCCCCTCCAGCCAGGAGCAGTGGCAGGAAAAACCTATTAGGGAGAAGTGAGAGAGTGAGCTAGGAGATATTCCGTACACAGATTGCAGTCTCCTTCAGCAAAGGCCCTGTGGGGTGGGGACTTAGCTTTTCTGATTCTCTCCTGTTAGAAGTCAACACGGAGCTAAAGAAGCATGAATGGAAGAAAGCAGGATGATGAGCTGACAGCTTTTCCATAAGGAAATAATAGCCAGAAGGGCTCCAAGTTGGGATGAGGGGATGGTGGGGAGGGGAACACACGTGCTGCTACCAAGAGGAGAGTGAGGAGCAAGAGACCAGTAGAGGCTAGTCTCAAAGCCATCTCCAATAACATTTCCCCAACAGGCTGTTTTCCTCTCTCCACTCTAAACACGTCAGCCTTCACCTCCACCAAGCACCGAAACGCCCAATGCAGCCTTTATCTGCCCATTCCTCCCACCAATTGGTCCAGGTTGCTATGGGAACTATGGGAGTTGAGAACTGTTGCTCTAAAGTTAAAGGACTTTCTCTTAAGTCCTACTTCACCATATTGTTAGAATCACAAGTCCTGTAGTTATTTTTGTTGAGTGCTGTCAAGTGGGTTTCTGGTCACAGCAACTCTATGCACAATACAGTGATATGCTGCTCAGTCCCATGCCATACTCAGAGTTGTTCATTTGCCTGTGCTCATTGTTGCAGCCACTGGGCTAATCAATCTTGTAGGGGCTGCCTCTCCTTTGCTGCCCTTCTACTCTACCAAGAATTCTGTCTTCCTCTAGGGAAGTGGTTCTCAACCTTCCTAATGCCACGACTCTTTCATACCATTCCTCATGTAGGGGTGACTGCCAAATCATGAAATTATTTTCATTGCTACATCATAACTCTAATTTTTCCACTTTAATGAACGGTCCACTGCCGTGAAAGGGTCATTCATCCCCCAAAAGGGGTCACGACCCTCAGTTTGAGGCCCGCTGCGCTAAACTAAATGAGATTCTTTTAAGGTCTACTTAGGTACATTGTTAGAAAAACAAGTCCTGTTTTTTCTCTTGTGGGTTTTGACTCATAGCAACTCTATGTCAATATAATGAAACACTGTCCCGTCTTGTGCCATCCTTGCAGTGTTTCTTTGGCTTGTGTTTATTGTTGCAGCCACTGTGCTATCCCATCTATATTGGGGCTGAGTCTATTTTGTTGCCCGTCAACTGTATCAAGAATTGAGTCTCCCTCTTGGACAGTGGTTTTCAACATTCTTACTCACTACCCTTTCATCCAGTTCCTCAATTAGTCGTGACCAACCAACCATAAAATTATTTTTGTTGCTACATCATAGCTGTAATTTTGCTACTGCTATAATTCAGGCCACCCCATGAAAGGGCTGTTGACCCCCTAAGGAGACACGACCAACAGGTCGAGAGCCGCTGCTCTAAACGAAGGGGATATTCTCTTAAGGTCTTCTTCAGCATATTGTTAGAAGCACAAGTCCTGTTGTTATTGTTGTTGGGTGCAGTCGATTGGGTTTGGCTCATAGCCACTCTCTGCACAATATAATGAAACTCTGGGGGTCTTAAAGGCTTGAAGGCAAACAGGCTGAAATGTAGCTCGGAAGCAACAAAGCCCACAGAGAAGAAGCACACAAGCCTAAGTGAGCACGAGGTGTTGAAGGGACCAGGTAGCAGACACCAAAGAACAAAAACCATCGTTGTGTGATCACCTTCACCACATAAACGTTGAAGATGAATGTGTGCATAAGTAAGTGTGGTGAAGAAGGCGATGGTGCCCGGCTATCAAGTGATATATCGTCCCGGGCCTTAGAGGCTTGAAAGTAAACAAGCTGGCCCAGAAGCAACAAAGCCCACATGGAAGCATCACACCAACATGTGTGATCATGAAGGGCTGAGGGGACCAGTTTTCAAGCAACAAAGGCGGGAGGGGGGATTATATCATCGTGAATGAGGGGAGTGCATGACGGGGGACCAATGCCCACCTGTAGACAACTGGACATCCTTTGCGGAGGGGTAGTGGGAAGTTGAGTCACTCAGGGTTCAGTGTAGCAATAATGAAACTCACAACCTTCCTCTACTTATTAAACGCTTCCTTCCCCCACCTCTCATGATCCCAATTCTACCTTGTAAACCTGGTTAGACCAGAAGATACACAGCGGTACAGACGGGAACTGGAAACGCAGGGAATCCAGGACAGATGAACCCTCCAGGACCATGGGTGAGAGTGGCAATACTGGGAGGGAAGTGGGTGTAGAAATGGGAAACTGATCACAAGGATCTACATATAACTTCCCCCCTGGGAGATGGGCAACAGAAAATTGGGTGAAGGGAGACGCCGCGCAGTGTAAGATAAGAGAAAATAATAATGTATAAATTATTAAGGGTTCATGAGGGAAGAGGAGCAGGGTGAGAGGGGGAGAGGGGAAAGGGGAAATGAGCTGATTCCAGGAACCCAAGCGGAAAGCAAATTTTGAGAATGATGAAGGCAACGAATGTATAAGTGTGCTTTACACAATTGGTGTATGTATGGATTGTGATGAGTTGTATGAGCCCCAATAAAATGATTTTAAAAAAGAAAAGGAAAGAAATGTCTATAAATGAATGAAGGCAACATATGTACAAAATGCCTGATGCAATCAATATGGATTGCAACAAAAGTTGTAAGAGTCTCCAAGAAATGATTTTTAATAAAAATGTATATATAATAAATATTTTCCTAACTTATATAAATGATTAATAAGAATAAAATTAAGCAGCCTGGGGTTTTTATAGGAAAAAACGATAAAAGAACAAATGAGAGATTCAGCAGGAAGCAATGGATAGGAAAATATTATAAGGAAAGTTTTCTCTTATATGGAATGTACATTCTCTTACATGACAACAATCAGAATATGCCGTAAGAACCTCAGACCAAATACTAGAATAAAATAGAGGAAACAATTCCCAACCCTTCAATAAAATGCTATATGCTTTGTATGATTTTCACAAAAGTTCAAATTCTTTAACAAAATATTTTGTTCATTTAAATTTTTAATTATGCATAAATTTATGTCTACTTGCATTACATCTCATACAAAGGCATAAGAATTGCTTTTGCTCTATCTAAAACTAAATAGAAGATAGTGAAGGTGAAAAAATAGCTTTCGTGAATGTTGCATTGAAATACAAATGGCATTGTCCTAAGAAATTTAAATGATTTAATTTTTTTTAAATCATTTTATTAGGGGCACACACAACTCTTATCACAATCCATACATACATCAGTTGTGTAAAGCACATCCGTACATTCATTCCCCTCTTCATTCTCAAAACATTTGCTCTCCATTTAAGGCCCTGGCATCATGTCCTCATTTTTCTCCGCCCTCCCTGTTCCCCCCTCACTCATGAACCCTTGATAATTTGTCAGATCTTACATATTTTGTCTCCCTTCACCCACTTTTCTGTTGTCCATCCCCCAGGGAGGAAGTTATATGTAGATCCTTGTAACTGAGGTCTCAGAGCAGCTGGGTGTGATGCAGGGGAGGCTCTGGAAGCAGCTGCAGACACTGCGGGAGTTGGCAGCCCAACAGTGAGGGTCACTGCATCCGTGGGTACCAGAAAACTGGCTGGGGTTGCTTATTCCCCTAGATGCTACCCCTGCCTTGAAGAGAACCGTGACAGAGGCCTGTAGACATGTGTCAGGAAAAGATGAGTCCTTCACTGTTTCCTCTTCCCACAAACCTTTGAGGAGAGCCTGCAGGGGCTCGGCTCCCTGGCTCCAGTCACCTGCCCTTCCCCACAGCCACACCCTCGCCAGCCCCAACTCCCCCTGGCCTGGGTTTGCTTCTTGAATCCAGAGGAGCAGCCTGGGCAAAGACCATGAAGAACCTTGTCCTTCAGGCAGCCCCTTTGATTGGGTCCCTTGTCCTGCAGAGTGTGGACACATGCACACTAACTGTTGGGGGACTCAGGCTGTCACCACAGGGGCCATGATCTGAAGAGGATGCTGGCACTGCAGGGCTTCCTGAGGGAAGCCTAGGACTTGCAGAGCTGGCTGAGCAGCCAGCAGCAGGTTGCCAGAGGAGAGAGGACTATGAGCACACCCTAGTGAGGAAGGGGCTAGGGGCAAGGAAGGTGCCCTGGAGCCAAATGAAGACGGGTGGTGCAGGGGGGGCTGCATACACAAGGGGCTGATGGGGAACATCAGTCTGGACTGAGGACAGCTGTGGCTTCCTATTCCCCTCTCTGCGTAGAGGGACAAGTTCTGTGGCTCTCCAGTCCTGCCCTGCCCAGTCACTCACTGAGGTGTCTCACAGCCCACCAGCCAGGGCCCCCTGTGACCCCTCTCCTCTCTTCTCAGCTCCTCTTAACCAAGTTTGCAATGTTTCTGCACCAAGTCAAGATGGGTGGCCACCAGGGGGCAGCCTGCCCCACTAGCGGAGAGCCTGCTGGGGTGGCGGCCCAGCACTTCCCCCAGGGCCCAGCAGTGGTGACAGGACCTACAGTGAGTACCAGCAGCCTGGAGCAGGGGTGAGTTTGGGGGAGGTGCTGGGCATGGGGTGGAGGGGCTTCCAGGGAGACCCTTGCTGTGCTGCGCTTTGCCAAACCCCTGAGAGGTGAACTGGCTTACTGTGTGCCACATTGGGGCCACGGGCCACGTGTTCCATGGAGCAACTTGTGCAGCCTGTAGCTTGGGACCCCTTACTTAAGCTGAGAGGTCATGTCGGACGACCTTCAGTAAAGCTCAGCCTAAGAAGAAAAAGAACCTTTGTGGCCTAGTGGCTACAAGTTGGGCTGCTAATTGCTATATCAGCAGTTTGAAACTTCCAGCTGCTTTGTGGGAGAAAGATAAGGCATTCTGCTTCCATAAAGACTTCGAGTCTCAGACACTCAAAGAGCAGTTGCACGCTGCCCTATAAGTTGGCTGTGAGTCAGCATGGATTCGATGGCAGTGAGTTTTCTAAGAGTAAGAAGTATCTAGGGGTGTAAACAGTTAATGAGCTCTGCTATTAAGGGAAAAGTTGTCATTCCCAACCCACTTAGAGGAGCTGTGAAAGAGAAGCCTGGCAATCTTCTTCAGAATCCTTGGCCATTGAAAAGTTTATAGAATGTATTGACCTTGGTTGTTAAATAGATCCAGGTATATGGTGGAGCATACAGGGACCAATGTCATAAAACGGGGTGGGGGTGGAAAAAATCTCTGAGACAGATGCAAAAACTCTGAGGGAATGAGTTGTTGAGCCTGGGGGATCAGGACCATCGTCTCTGGGATTTTCAAAGTTCCTGAGCAATCAGGAAAGGGTCAACAGTTGGTCTCTCTCCATCCAGAGGACAGCAGAAGAGGAGAACTGATTGGGCACAATGAATCAATGACTAGTGACTCAAGCAACGATCACCCTCCACCACTGGAGACCAGAAGAACTAGATGGTGCCTAGCTCCCACTATCGACTGCTATGAAAGAGATCACATTAGAGGGGCTTGATTAGAGTAGAAGGGAAATGTGGGGCAAAACTCAAAATCATGATAAAACACCAAGCTTACTGTTTGGATAAAGGCTGGTGAAATTGCAAGACTATGGTGCTTAGTTACCCTGCAGGTCTGGAACTGAACTCATCATGGCTCGATGTTCAACCAAACAATAGACAGGTCTACAATGGGAACAATGACATTAGAGACATACAAATACCGTAGAATAATAGATCACATGAGATCAAAAGACAGCATTCCCCTAAGAACAAAGTTCAAAAAAGTTGAAAATGAAGGAAGCTTGGAGACAAGAAACAAGAAGACGTGGGGGAAGTGATGGTACATTGTGGGAATTGCTGTCAATGACATGAAACAAAATGTGTATGCATTGCTCAATGGACAGCTGAGCTGCTCTTTAACCTTCACCCAAATCACAATAAAAATGTTTTTAATCAAAGAAAACTTCATGGTTCACTTCTCCTCTGACACACACGTGGTGATGAGGAAATAGTTTCAACCGGGTTTGCTGTGGTCCAACCACCAGACATGTGCTTATGGGAGAAAGAGCATGATGACGCTGGCAATACCGAGCAGGACCAAGATGGTTTTATTTGCCTGCATCATAAAGATGGTAGCCTGGTGGTGAGATGATTCAGAGCGCAAGTGCTAACCAAGAAGCCACCCAGTTTAAACTCACCCAGCCCTACTGAAGGAGATTTCCCTCCTCAAAGGTGTTGTTGGTTGTTATGTGCCATTGAGGCGATTCTGACAACCTGTGACGGGAAGGAAAGGCACACTGTGCTATAGTGTTAGGGTTTACAGCGGCTAGTTCCTCTGAAGTGGGCAGTGAAACCCTTCTTTGTATTGTGTTCTTAGCCTGGAAGTTTCCCTGACACCTCTTCACTTGGGGTAACCCTGCTGGCATTTGAAATACCAGTCACATGGCTTCAAGCATCACAGTAACACACAACTCACCACAGCACCACAAATGGACAGACAACAACAGGCTAGGAGTCTTCATGGGAGCAGGCAGTCACGTCTTCACTCTCTCAATGGGGATCAGTGAGTTCAAACTGCCAGTCTCTCTGTTACAGCCGCACATGCAACCACTGTGCTGCTAGGTACATTTCCTTAAAATTCTGCCTAGAAAAATCTGTGGAACAGTTCTTCTCTGTCACAGAGGGTCACTGTGAGCCAGGATGGGCTCTGAGACACACAAATGCAACACCATGAAGCCACCTTACTCTGTCCTGCTCTTATTTAACTCTATTCTTTTCTGAGCTATCTTTTCTGTATATTCAGAAGAGACTGGCACTGAGCAGTGTTAATTCCACCAAGGCCAGGAAGGAGGTCAAAGAGTCACAAAGGACTATCTCTTTGCTCTCATGCCACTGCACTACGGAGGCTTGGGTGGCAGCTGGAAGCTGCACATTTCACTCCTTGTCCCTACACTCCTGGCTGAGTCTCCTCAGAGTGAGACTGCCCCTTTACCCAGCTCACTGCATTGGCTGTCTTGCTCTGAAAAGAGAATTCTCACATGTGAGTCTGACTGGGTGGCAGATGGGAATCTTATTGCTGCTCTTTGGAATATGAAAGGCCTCGGATCAGAGTGCTGCAGGGGAGTGATGTCTGCAGAAGACCTGCTGGTCTCCCAGTTAGAAAGAAGCCTTCCCCTTTGCCTCAGAGGTGCGTTCACTGTGGGTGGCAAGTCAGATCCTTGGGCTGGCACTCTCAGTAAACAGATCATATGGGCACCTTGAGAAGCGCTTGCTCACTGACCCAGCTCCCCAAGGATGTAAATATACCAACCAGGATGACTAAGGACACCAGTGCCAAGAATGATCACATTCTTTGCATGTGTACAAATGAGGTGGGCAGCCAACTTCGCTGATGGTGGCTGCACAGTGAGTGTCTGGAATCACACCTGGCTAGGTGGACCATTGAAAGAGTTGGTGACATGATAATAGGGAGTACACCCCGTTGTCAGTAAAGGTGAGGAAATGGCATTTGAGGAAGCAGGGGCAGCCGGGTCGTCAGCATGAAGTCAGCGAGAACCTTGCTTGTGCCTCCTTTGTTCACTCGTGGGTGCTGGCATCTGGGTAGTGAGGACACCATGGCTACTGCCAGAATCTCCACGGTCCCTGGTTCCACTCTCAAGTCGCTGGCTTCATCACTACCACTGCCATCGAGTCGATTCTGACTCACAGCAACCCGAAAGGACAGAGTAGAATTGCGGCTGGTGGGTCTGGGGGGCTGTGGATCATTATGAGAGCATTTCTATCTCGCAGTAGCTAAAGGGTCCAAAATGCTGACCTTACGGTTAGCAGCCCAACATAACCCACTTGGTCATGAACCCTTGCCGGCTGATCCAGGGAGTCCATTCCCAAGTGCATATCTAAAAGAATGAAAGAAGAGTACCCAGATGGATGCTGCACTAATCACTATGGGCAAAAGGTAAACAATAAGCCAACAATACCCATCAGTAGAAGAATAGAGAAAATATGATCTACACAGAGTGGGGTATACATATAGTCTGCCACAAGAAAACTAAGGCCTTTGATTCGGACAGACTCTGTAACACAGGTGAACACAAGACATGAAGTGAAAGACGCCAAACACCAAATGCCATGTATTGTGAGTCCATTTAGAGGAAAAATGCTGGACAGGTAAATCCCGTAGAGCCATAGAGTAGATTGGTGGTTTCCCAGGGTGGGGTGGGAGGGGCAATGGGGAATGACTGCTTAATGTCTGCAGGGTCGATGAAAATGTTCTGGAACTGGATGGTGGGAAGCTTTCACAATGTCCTTAAAACTACTCTTAAAAAGGGGAGAGAAAGAATCTGCAGAAAGCACAGTTCTGATTGACTCACATGAATGCGATCACCAAGAATTGGAATCCACTAGAATTGGAATGGCAGCTAGACTATTGTTTCCTTGGGAGGTGCCTCCAGGAAGGACCAGTAGAGAAGGGTAATACTGATAGAGCAAAGGGAAGGGGCCGATAAAGAAATGTCATTGAGTAGGTTCCCAGAGACAGTATAAATCCTCTTGTAGTTGTCCCACCCAAAGGCTGAGGGAACTGGAGTGTGGCTCCACCTATCCACATGTGTCATTGGTTAAAGTGGCATTAGGTCCTGGAGGATGTCAACTCCCCTGTCTGCTCAATGACTGTTCCCTGTGTGGGGAGTTACATGTGCTTCCTGTGAGACCATTGGCATTTTTGGGAGTGGTGGGTGCCAAGTGCTAATACATGGGCACATTAGCAGCTGCTACAGCAAGTGCTGTACATTTTTAGCTGCTTGAGTGACAGGTGGGCCCTACCTCCTGCCTATATTCAGTGGTAGGGTGTTCAGATGGGGGGCATCCGAAAAATAATAAGGCCCTATTCTTTGCAAATAGACGTTATTATTATTTTAATCTGTCCCAACCCCCTTTCTTATCTGTCCCTGTGAACTACCTCACTGGCTGAAATATCAGTTCCCTGGGGAAGACACCACATTTCAATACGGTCACAAGGCTGTTTTCATTGGCCCAGTGGAGACACTGACATAAGATGGGTCAACTAGACGCTTTTTCTGGAACATGTCCAACCAAAAAACGAAAAGGAAAGTCCCGCTTTTGCAAGTGGCCTGGCACCTAAGAAGCATAATTCAGAAGCACATGTCCCGCCACGTGGAGGAGGCGGTCTATGTTGCGAGATTACAGCATGTGCCCTGAGAGACAGACACAAAGAACACAGGAACATGCCAGTGGTGGTCAGGAACGGTCGACAGAGCCAGCTGTCCTCTTGTTCTCCCCACCTTTCCATTTTCCTAGGATTCTCTCTTCCAAGTACTGGTCTCTTTGCCTGTTTACAACCCAATGAGCCCCAAATAAGATCCGGAGCATAGAAATAGAAGGAGGAAGTTGGATGGAGACTGTAGTTCATACTCCCCGGAAGCCATTCAGACTCCCTGGAAGAAGGAGACACTGTGATGGAATTAGTTCTGGATTCCTGACATTTATTGAGGAATGCTCAGGGAATAAGCACCTGTGGGGGGAATCAAGGAAGGACACAAGAGGGAAATCTCAACAGAGGTCTCATCCCTGCCTATGGAGAGTGTCATAGTCAGTGTTCCCTAGAGAAACCAAACCAGTTATATAGCTGTAACTGGAGATATTTGATATATCCACCAGGGCTCCTATGGTTAACCACTGCACCGGCCACTCATTGCCATCAAGGTGGACTCAAAGTGACTGTGTAAAACAGTATAGAACTGACCTTTTGGGCGTTGGAGACTGTAACTCTTCAGGAGAATACGAAGCTTCATCTTTCCCTCAAGGAGCCGTTGGTGTTTTCAAACTGATGTCCTTGCTGTTGGATGCCCAATGGGCCACCCACTACGACACCAGAGCCCCAGAGAGTGAGGCTTATTTCTAGGAATTGGCTCACATAGGGGAATGGCAAGGTCCAAATTCATAGGTCAGGCAACAGCCTAAAGAGCTCTGTAGATGTTCATCCTAAAATCCATAGGTTAGGTGATGGGAAAAGACAAGAATAAGAATGGTCAGAACACACCCTAGGGAAACTCCCTTTCTGCACTGAAGGCCTTTGGCTGATAGGTTTACCCCTTCCCACATTATGGAAGGTATTCTATTTTGCTTGAGTCCAACTCCTTCATAAGAGCAAATAGATGAGGTGAACAAGCGGCCATCTAGCTCAGAAGCAATAAAGCCCACCTGGAAGAAGCACACCAGCCGGTGCGATCATGAGGTGCCAAAGGGACCAGGTATAAGGTATCATGCAAAAAAAAAAAAGGAATATATATATGTATATATGTATATATATATATATATATATATATATCTTGTGTATATGGGTATATATATATATATATATATATATATATATATATATATATATATATATATATATATATATATATATACCATAGAGAATGAAGGGGGAAGTGCAGAGTGGAGACCAGAGGCACAAATGTCGACCACTGGAGATCCCCTCATAGAGGGCTTTAGGAGAGGAGATGGGTCAGTCAGGGTGTGATGTAGTACCGATGAAGAACAAAGCTTTCCCCCAGATCCTGGATGCTTCCTCTCCCCAACTACCAGGATCCAAATTCTACCTTGCAGGACTGGATAGGGCAGAGGCTGTACACTGGTGCATATGGGAGCTGGAGGCACAGGGAATCCAGGGTGGACGATACCTTCAGGACCAGGGGTGTGAGGGGTGATCTGGGAGAGTGGAGGCTGAGTGGGTTGGAAAGAGGGAACTGATTACAAGGATCCACATGTGACCTCCTCCCTGGGAGATGGACGGCCGAGAAGGGGGGAAGGGAGACTCTGGAAAGGGCAAGAGATGACAAAATAACAATCTGTGGATTATCAAGAGCTCCTGAGGGAGGGGGGAGGGGGGAGGGAGGGGACAAAAAAAGAGGAACTGATGCGGAGGGCTTAAGTGGAGAGCAAATGCTTTGAGAGTGATTAGGGCAAAGAGTGTACAGATGTGCTTTATAAAATTGATGTATGTATATGTATGGATTGTGATAAGAGTTGTATGAGCCCCTAATAAAATGTTTAAAAAACAAGAGCAAATAGATGAATGCTTGTTTGACCAAAAAACTGGGCACCATAGCCTCGCCACATTGATATGCAAAAGGAGCCATCACAGGGAGCTCTGTAACTGGGACCTGGCCAAATGGTGACCAGTAGCCTGGGACTTTGTAGCCTAACACGTTGCAGCGAATTGCTTACTAGTTCTCCTCTAGCTATAGTCTTTGTTACTCCTACCAATGACAGGGTGGAACTATGCCACCGAGGGAAGTAGATAGCATGCTAATAATATCAGTAAGGTGCATGGCATCCTCGAAGAGGTGAGACCATTCAAATAAGACCTGTAGACCCCTAATGTAGGAATTGGTTGGTTTGGTCATCCTGGGTGAGTTAACTCAGAAACAGAAAGTGGAGTTTCAAGAGCACCGAGAAAGACGAGCCAGCAGTGGAGTGTGCTCTTTGGACCCAGGATTATTACTCTGAGCACCACCTCCGTCCAGGAGACAGAGATCCCTGACACTGGATGCATCAGGAGACAATGAAAAACAGTGGCAGATAAATAGCTCATGGAAGCAGAGGCAGCAGCACCAAGACCCCAGAACAGGGAGCTCGCCAGCACACAGAATGAGAAAGCTGAGTGTCTTTGGGCCAAGGTTTCCAGACAAAGCGGGCTGCCTCAACGCACTTATCAGCAGAGTTGAAAGAACTTTGTACACGGTCCCAAGCACAGCAGAGGTCAAGGAGCTGCAGGGCAGAGGCCAAGGACCAGAAAAAGTTCTGCCTCTGGGCACCACTGGGAAGAGACTGTCCTGATTGAAGAACTATATCTCCAGTCATTTCTGATCCTGAATTGTCACCTGCTAGGTCCCCAATTAACCCCAGAAACATAAGTATTGTTTGCGAGTTCTATGTGGCCATTGCCACTTAAGGATTATCAAACCCAGCAGAGAAGAAGAGAGTGTCATGGTAGGGATGGTTGGTGTCAGAAACTGTGAAAAGAAAGGAGGGTGGAGGCATTTTGATCTCTGTCTCATAGGAATCAGCCTTGGGCTGTTTATCTTGATCTTCCTCCATTGCCTTTTGTGAAGTTACAGGGGGGTCAAATGCCTCCACTATGCCATTTATACCCCTACATTGACAAGTCGTTGGATGAAGGTTAGTTTGGGGAAGGAGCAGACCTTGGATGAGCTCTCATCAGCTGAGGCAATCCTGATAGGGGCCAGATAGCTGGGACCTTTTCTATCAGTGGCTCTCTCAGCAGCTGGGGAAATCAGTCTCTTGGCCCGGGGAGGAATGTGGGTGACACACTCATCTATGACAATACCCTGAAGAACAAGCTCCCACAAAAACCTGGCTGAGGACTCTCGCCTAGAAAACAGGAGTGCATGCCTAGCTAATAATAGCCATTTACTGAAGGCCCTATGATTGGAACTGTGCCTCATTTACAGATGGAAAACTAAAGGAAGGGATTTAAGGTGGCTAAGTTAATAAGTGACAGAGACAAGATTCAAACACAAGTTTGAAGCTGGTACTGTTAGCCTTTTTTCCAGGGCTGGGTTTTAGATGAGGCAAATGAGACACTTGTCAGGCACACAAGGCAAAGAGGCCTTCCCTCTCCAGTGTGACTTTCCCCATAAGTCTGAATCATGGGCCTGGTGTGTCTTATTTGCCTTCCCTGAGTCTCAGAACCTGGTGTAGTCTGATTTGCTATTTGGAGGAATAAGCCAGAATGCTCAAGTACTCTGAGTCAAGACCCAATCTCCCCTGGAATTGTTCAGTGGGACTTACCAGCCTCTTCTTTTGTGTTTCACTTTTCTAGAAACCTCCATGGAGGACTAACTCTCATGAAGAGAGCTTCAAAAAGCTCATGGCAAAATTCCATTATTTTTTCGTATCATTTTTCCACACGCTTTTGGAAGCTCCCTCCTCATCCCTTTCCACAGTCTTTCTCAAGGAAAGAGACTGTTGCTGGTTGATGTCAGATGCCCCTGAGTCTGTTTTCTACTCAGAATGCTCTACACAAACTCTATCAACAAGTGACGTACAGTCAAACGTGCTTTGTGTCTTTAAGTTGATGTCAGCTCATAGTGATCCTACAGGACAGAGTAGAACTGCCCCCAAAGGTGTCCTAGGCTGAGATCGTTTTGGGACCAGCTCGTCAGGTCTTTTCACCTTTAGAGCCCATGAGTAGGTTCAAACTACCAGCCTTTTGTTTAGCCACCCAGTCCTTAGCCATTGTACCACCAGGGCTCTTTAAAACAGGGATTAGGTTGATTATTTTTATAATCTCCAGCCACATTTGAAGGCTGCTTCCCAGAACACCCTTCCCCAGATTGTTGATTAAGATGGGCATTTGGGGACTCGTTTCTTTCTCATTTGTGTAAGTGCACTCTATGATAGGTGATCACATACTATTTTTCCAAATTGAACCACTCTTGGTGGTATATTGGGTTAAGAGTGGGGCTGCTGCTAATGGCAAAGTTAATGGTTCAAACCCACCAGCTACTCCTTGGGAGAAAGATGAGGGTTTTCTGCTCCAGTAAAGACGTGCAGTTCTGAAAATCCGCAGAGCCAGTCTATTGTGCCATATATGAGGTCAACCCCATGGCAGTGGATTTGGTTTTGGTTTGGGTCTGTGGGGGAAGTCCTTAAGTCATTCTTTAGTCACATGGAGGAGTCTCTGGGTGGTGCAGTTGGTTAACATACTTGCCTACTAACTCATAGGTTGGAGCTTCAAGCCCAGCCAGAAATGTCTCTGAAGAAAGGCCTTGTGCTGCATTTCAAACAACAACAACAAAATCAGTTATAGAAAAAAACAACAGAATGTCATTCTACTCTGGCCCAAAGGAGTCCCTATGAATCAGAGTTAACTTCATGGCAACTGGCATGGGTTTGGTCCATGGGAAAAAAGAACCCTTCATAATTGCCTCCATGCCCAATAGTTCCTTTCCTGTATCCCTAGACCACCCCAGCACCCTCAGCATCTTGCCTTATAATTGCCATGGGTCCGTCTCTCTTCCCAATGGGCCAGGCCGTGATGCAGCCGCTGCCGACACAGAGGGATTGTGCAGTCCCTGCATGATCTACAGTCCTCATGACATATATCTTGAATGAAGATTAAGTGATCCTCTCTAGAGCTTAGCTCAGGTGAATCCACTACCTCAGCTGGAACCGAAGTGGTGCCAGACCAATATCTGTTTTTAAAAGATAGAAGGGCATTCCTAATCTTTGTGGAGAAACAGAGAGGATTTAGTGAAATGTTTCTGCAGTTGAGGCTACAGATGATCTGTTGACATGGTCTAAAAGGTTGTAGGTGGTTTACTGTCTCTCGGTACCATCAATTTTGCATTTTGTCCTGACTCAGCAAATTGGTTGGGATTTCGGCTTACTGACAAGGACCTTCAGAAAGAATGTGGTTGCAGGAGCAAGTTTAAGAAAGGAAGGAGCTTTGAAGCAGCCCTCACTGAGTGCCAATCCAAAACTCTGTAACCCAGCACCTCAGAGGGCTTGACCTGGGATGGACTATGGCAGCAGCACCATGAGCCACTTCCTCCAGTGACCCTGACTGAAGGCTCAGAACCTGCCTCTGATTGGCAGCTGAGAGATACTAGGACCGTCACCTGCCACATCGCCTGTATTTCTCCTGGCAGTAAGAAATCCCCAAAGTACACTATGTTCAGGCAATCTTTCCAGCCTACAAGCAGTTGTTGCTTATCTCTGTTAGCTTTGTGCAGGGGAACAATCAGGCTTTGAAATTGAAAGACTTGCATGTGACTCATGAGGTTAAGAGCCCAACGCATAACCACTATATTACCAGGGTTCCTTCCTCTTGAAGGATAGGTAAGCAACAAAAGGACCATTTCTCTTAAAACCTCTGATCAAGAGTGGCACACAACTCCTTCCACTTTTATTCTATTGGTCAAGCCCTTCGCTGGCAGGACAGGGAAGTTTACTCTTTCCGTGGATGACTAGGAAGTGAGTGAAATTTTGTCATCTCATACAAAGGGAAAAGGGAAACATGCTCTATGATCAAATAAGTTAAAAAAAAAGTCAAAATATTCATAGAATCTGCCCAGTGTGGCAAAAGCATGAGCACTCCCATTGTAGAAGAAACACTGCTCTCGGAAACCACACTGTGCCTGGCAAGGGAGGCTGGGAGGATTTATGCTTGCTCACTTTGGCCAAGTCATTAAGCAAGGCTGATCAGTAGAAAAGGAACTCGGGTTTGGTGTGGGGATGTGTCATTGGATATGCAGGCGATTCTCCTTGAGATGTATTGGCCCACAACTTTGGACTCACATACAGCAGTGACCATGAAGATGGCATTGGACCTGGCGACATCTCATTTTCGTATATAGAAAGTTGACACAAGCATCTCCTGGTGGTGTAGTGGGTTACACATTGTGTCCCTAACCTTAAACTCAGCAGTTCGAAAACAGCAGCACTCAGTGAGGGAAAGATGAGGCTTTCTACTCCTGTTAAGAGTTACAGGCTCAGAAACTCATGGGGGCAATTCTCCCCTGTCCTACAAGGTCGCTATGCATCAGCAGTGACTCGATGGCAGGGAGATTAAGTTGATATTACCTATTTTAGAAAACGGTTCTGGTTATTCAATTAAGTAAGGCAGGTGCAGCCCTGTCACACAGGGTTTGTTTAGATAGAACAGTAGTGTCCACTCACTCATTAGCTCAGTGTGTCTGGAACTCCAATGTGTATTTCCACATGGGACAAGTCAGGTTGAAGACACTGGGGATTCGTGCTTTGTTGAACAAGCCCTGGAATTGCAAGAGTTCTAAAAAGGAGTCAAAGTTCCTGTTTTTATAACTCTCTCTCTCACACACACAGACACACAGACACACACACACACGGAGAAAGTGGTGAACTTCACAGAACATAGTGGGGACTTCACAGAAAGGGGGGTTGATAGCCGTGAACAGGGTTGGGCTGGGTCTTGTTCTATCCATTTGAAAGTCTCTAGGCTAAACAGAAATGTCCTGGTGGTATAGTAGGTTCGGTGCTGGCCTGCTAACCACCAGGTCAGCAGTTTTGAATCCACCAGTTCCTCCATGGAAAAAAGATAAGGCTCTATTTGAGTAAAGAATTATAGTCTCAGAGACTCATTGGGGCATGTTTATTCTTCCCTATAGGGGCGCTGCGAGTCAGAATGAACTCAGTACAGTATGCAAATAACAAGCTGTGCTAATACCATTCCAGAGAGACAGTGGTGTTCCAGGGACATTGGCTTCGCCTGGCCCCTGACCCTGAGGAAACATGAGGTCTTCAGGTCCTCTCCTGCTGCTTTTCTTTACCATCCTCCTCTGCACTCCCAAGTGGTGGGCATGATTTATAAACACAGAAATCCACTTACTCCTTTGGAAAACTGGTTTACTTCACTCAAAAATTTGGAGAACTGTGTCGTCTCCCTTTCAAAGTAAATTATACGATGAACATACAATATTGATTGCAGGCATGTGGATTCTTAATCCTCAAGTTCCCATGAAACCCTGCTTTGCATGGCAAATCAGCCCGCCATTTCAGCACGCCAGTATTGCCAGGAGAAAGGAGCCTCAGCAGCCACCCCTGCTCCGCAGCCTGCTTTTCACGGTCACACGGGGATGTCAGAGTGCCCCACACCTCGTGCACTTGAAAGAGTGCTTGCTTGCAGGGGTTGCATTTCGTTAGAGCCCAACAACTTCTGAGCATTGGCAAATTCCCTCAACCAAAGGTGGGCAGCGGCCTCAAAATGTCACCAGTCATTAACCACCAGCAGGGTTGTGTTATGCTCGTCAGTGCCGTCATGTGCAAGGGGAAAGACAATTCCTACAGGCTGCCAGCTGTGTTTGGGGAGGGAATGCCAAGTGGGGAAGCTGGGGGTCCTCACCCCAGCAGCCACAGTTCCTGGCTCCAGGCCCTGCCCCAGGCTGTGCCAGGATGAAGAGCCTGGACTCTCAGAGACTCCATACCTCGATTTCCACTCAGGTTGTGTTGTGTAGATCATTCCTTCCCTAGGATACCTCCCATCTGTCAGTTTGTCATCATGTTGTCATTTGTCTATAGCTGTGATTGCTGTAAGCGGTGTCACCAGCTACGATTATAACCAGAGCAAGCCACTCTGGACACGCTTCACCAGAGCATCCAAGCTAGGACACACTGGGAAGAAAGACCTGATGATGTACTACTGAAAATGAGTCCATGGAACCCTATGGATCAAAAGAGGATACCGTCCAAACAAGCACTGGAAGAGGAGCACGCTAGGTGAGAATACACTCACACTATTCAGTGGGAGGACTCCCTGGGTAGTGTTTGACTAGCACTCAGGAGGTCGGCAGTTAAATCCCACCCAGAATCCAAGAGGTGCCTAAGGAAGGTAGGCCTGAAAATCTGATTCCAAAAGGTCACAGCCTTAAAAACCCTATGGAACAGTTCTACTCTGAAATGCATGGGGGTCGCTATGAGTCAAAATGGACCGAAAAGCAGCTAATAACAACAACACTGTATAAAGAACAACACTGCAAGTCCTTAGGACAAAATACACAGCAGGCACAATAGCCTCAACCCCACAGGATAGGGCAACTTATTTTCCTTTGTACCAGAGACCGGAACTGTACAACGGAATGAAACCCTGCCTGCTCTTGTGTCATCACCACAGTCGTTGGTCCATGCTGAGCCCAGTGCTGTAGCCACTGTGGACATCCATCTTATCAAGGGTCTTCTTCCCTCTTGCTGCCCCTGTACTTTAACAAGCATTATGTCCTTTCTTAAGAATCAGTCTCTCCTGATAGCATGTCCAATGGATGTGAGATGAAGACTTGCCATCCTCACTTCTAAGGGGAATTCTGGCCATGCTTCCTCCAAGAGGGATTTGCTTGTTCTTCTGACAGCCCAGATGACTTTCGGTATTGTTTGCACATCATTCACATGCATTGATTCTTCTTCAGTTTTCCTTACTCACTGTCCAGCTCTCACATGCATATTGACCATTGAAACTACTTACCTTGAATTCAGAGCTTAGGGTACACTACTCAAAGCCACATAGCTTGTGAGTGGCTGAAACATGTCTGCTGCCAGGATCTGTCCAATTCATTTTATTGAAACATCATACTCAAAAGGTGCTTTAGGCAAACATATTTTGTCTTTTGACTACATGTCCCAATAATATAACCAGACTCAGACCCTCACATTGTAATGATTCAGCTATATGTCTGAGAGGTAAAAAGACCGCCAACCATATAACTGATGGGAGAATAGGTACGACTGTCACCTGCAATGCCATTCCTTCAACAAATATTTATTGAGTGTTATTCAAATGACAACATTTTGCAAAGCTTTAAGAAGACCCAGATGTAGAGAACACAGTCCCTGTTCACAGGAGACTCACAGATACTGCATCAGGGCATTCAGATCAGGGACACCACAGAAAGATGCTGAAAGAAAAATCATTAAAAAAAAATAGCAACACGCACGGATTCCAGGACAGATAAAATCCTCAGGAACAGTAATGGGAGTAGCGATACTGTGGTAGCTTTTTAATCTCCCATCATCTTGCATAGGGGTGGAGTCCAGACTGTCACTCAGGCCATAGCCAGTGAGGTCTCAATGTGGGCATGGCCTTCTCTTGAGGATTCTGGCAACTCCTGTGTTCTTTCCTGGGGGTGAGAGACACCCATGACTTAATATTCCTGCTGACAAGATACATGGATCTACATTGACGGCAGCCAGAGCCTTGAACGGCGAGGAGTCATGTGGAGACCCATGCCACTTTCCACCTCCACTGGGTCCATAAGACATTCCACCGACTGCCCTGTGATCTTCCAGCACTTGGTGTCATTGCATGTGTTGCATAAGTCTGAAAAAATTTACACACTGTTATTGGATATATGGGTTAATTTCGTACTTATGGACGTGGTCTGGACTGGGCTGGGATGTTTTCTTAATATACAATTATTCTTCTATATAAAGCTTTTTTAAGACACATGAGTGTTTATGAATGTGCTTCTCTAGTCAACTCGAACTGAGTCAGATACCATGAGGGCCCAGGGTGGCTGTGTAGGGAAGGGGAGGAAAAGGGAACTGATAACAATGATGGATTTAGAATGCACACACACACAGCCTAGGGGCCAAATAACAGAAATATGGGTAGAGGGACACAGAGGACGGTGTGTATAAAGATATTAATTTATATATAATTTAGTAAGGGTGTGAGGGTTGAGGAAAGAGGGAAAAAACAGGAGCTGATATCAAAGGGGTCAAGTAGAATGATAGTGTTTAGAAAAGGATGATGGCAGCATATGTACAAACTCGCTTGATCTAATTGATTTATGGATTGTTATATTATCTGTCAGAGCCCCCATTAAAATGTGTTCTTTTTTTCGATAACAACATAAACTCACTGCCATGGAGTCAATTTTGACTCAGTATAGAACACCCCCTGTGGTTTCCTCGCTTGCTATTCTTTAAGGAAACAGAAAGCCTTTTCTTTCCCCTGCAGAGTGGCTGGTGGTTTCAACTATTGACTTTGAGGTTAGCAGGCACCATAGCACCATGATTCCTAAGGATGGTGATAGAAAGGGAGAACCTTGTGGAACATAATTTAAAATTCTTTTATTATCTAGACTTACTTAACTGGAAGAGTCCCAGAGACTATGACCCTGAGTTACTCTTCAAACCTTGAATTGAAACTGTCCCCTGAAGTCATCTTTAAACTAAATAACAATTTAGCTCTTAAACGATTGCATCCTTGAGTATTGCAGTCTTTAAAAAATCAGCACAAAACTAAATGGGCTACAGGTAATTCAAAATATATGTGAGAGGGTTGTGGCAGAGAGATTAAGTAAAAAGAAAGGAAACACCTAGAATAGAAAGAACAAGAATGCTAATTCAATATGAAGAGTGTGACCAATGACACTGAACATTGTGTCCAGAAAGGGTTGAAATGGAACAGATTTTGCTTTGTATGTTTTCACATATCAAAATTAAATATTAGTAGAAAAAGAGAGACTCGCATCTGTTTGAGGCAGACTACCAAATACTGGGTTATATATAATGCTAAGTATTGAATATTATCCCATTTTCATATGGCAAGTATGGAAAGCCAAGGATGGAGTGAGGCATTCACAGGGGAGATGGCATTTGAATGATCCAGGAATATGGCTAAAGAAGATGCTCATTCCTGAGTGTTTCCACTGGGTTCGCAAACACATCAGCAAATGAATGTCAAATAACCCGTCTCACCCTCTAACTCAGAGCTGTGCAACCGAACTCTCTTCTATGATGAAAATATTCCCGAGCAGTGATTCTCAACCTGTGGGTCGCGACCCCCATGGGGAGGGGGGTCGAACAATGCTTTCACAGGGGTCATCCGATTCATCACAGTAGCAATATTATAGTTATGAAGTAGCAACAAAAATAATTTATAGTTGGGGGGAGCACCACACATGAGGAACTATATGAAAGTGTCACATTAGGATGGTTGAGAACCACTGTTCTAAAGGCATGACATCCAAACCTGTAGCTACTACATTTTATCAGGAAAGACCAGTCCATGGAAAGGGACATCATGCTCGGTAAAACTGAAGGTCCACAAGAAAAGAGACTGACCATCAAGGAGATGGGCTGACACCATGGCTGCAACAATGGACTCCAACCTAACAACCATGGCGAGATTTGGCACAAGATCAGGCAGTGTCCTCAAAGTAACATCCTTGATCTTCAGTCTTTTTAAAAGATCTGTTGTAGCACATTTAGCCAATGCAACGTGTCATTTGATGTCTTGACTGATGCTTCCTTGAGCATTGATCTGGCTTAGGGTTTAAAAATTCCCCTTGGCTTCTCAATCATACAGGAGGCCCACACAGTGATCATCTTTCCTCACTACACAGAGTGTCATGCCCCACTCACATTGGTCTCCTTGCTGTTCCAGGAAGAAGCTTGGAGAACCCAATCACAAGGCCTTTTGCACTGACTGTCTCCTACCTGGAACACTTTCCCCACCGCCAGATGGCCACTCCTGTGTCTTCCTGCCTTATTCAAGTACTGCACTGTCAATGAGATCTTCCTTGGCTGCGATGCACTACTTGCCCCAAGTTTCCCATCCAGCGCAGTTTAGTGAGAAAAATCTCACTGCTACCTGCAGGGGGTGAACCTCGGCACTGGCATCTCAGAAAATGGAGCATAATCAGAACAGAAATGTGACCCTACCTCTCATGCTAAAAGGCTGCTAACTGCAAGATCTAAACCACCACACAACCAGCCACTTCTCAGGAGAAAGGCTGAAAGTTAGTCTCAGAAACCTACAGGGGAAGTTCTACCCTGTCTTATAGGGTCATTCTGAATCAGTATCAACTCTATGGCAGTAAGTTTGCATTTGGGGTGGGGGGGCGCGTTCTAAGGAGCTCTGGGTCACATACCCTGATCAATCCAACTGGCAGCTGCATCAGCTGGCTAAGGCTTCAAAAGACTGAGTAGGTAACCCAGAGCTCAGTGCTGTTGGCAGAAACTTGTGGGGGGTCAGAAGGACTTGAGGTGATGGTGTCCTTCTCAGTGGCCTCCGATAATCTTCTCCCCGGTCTGGGCATCAGCATCTTCTTTGCAAAGTGGGATGATTGCATTAGAGAACCACTAAACTCCTACATACCTGAGCAACCAGGAAGCAATTGTGAATCCTGGAGAGGAGCAAAGACTATGCTGGTGGCTCTGCAAATCTTGGGAAGCCTGGATCCGATGTGGCTGGAACTGTCCACTGCGAGGCACCAAGAATCCCGAGAGCTGTGGTTCAGGTCTCCCCCTTGCCTGTGTACCATGGAAGATTTAATAAATGTTCTCCTCATGCTACCTTTAGGATCCTTGGTGGCAAAGTGGCAAAACCCCTTCACATTGGCCTATTAACTGCAGGGTTGGCAGTTCAAATGCACCTGCTGCATTCCTGTAGAAAGGGCAGCTTTCAACTCCCACAAAGAATTGTTGTTTCAGAAATCCACAAGGACAGTTGTATCCTGTAACTATGAGTCAGAACTGGCACAATAGCAGTGCGTGAGTGAGCTTTAAACTACATTTGAGACTGGGGTCTATTTTGAATTCCCCTACCTGTCCATTGGGTGTCATGGGAAGAAAGTAGATAGGAGAAAAAAGGGTAGGAGGCAGTGAGGGAGGAGGGTAGAATGTATTGGAGTAACACATTCTGGCAGAAAATTGTGTGTATGTGTGTGTGTGCGTGTTCTATTGTAATTCACACAGATTATGGGTGGGGGAGGGAACTGAAAAAGTAAATATCCATGAAAAAGAAAAATGTTTTTCTTTGGTGATTTTCCTTTTGTTGAGCTAAGGGATGGAGACTGTACTGCATGGGCGTGACCAGCCACTGGACCGGTGTGCTGTTAACACACCCTCCTGCCTTTGCATGCTGGGGGCCTCTCTGTAAACAGAAGTGACTTGTGACTTCTGATTTCCTGGGGCTCTAAAGAGAACCCGAGAATCAAGTTCTAAATCGTGAACAAATGAGAGACAAAGGGTTAATGAGAGGACAGAAGTTTGAAGTTTCATTGGATGAACACAGCGCCAGCATCCAACAAACATGCCAAAGGCTGAACTCTGCCCGGAAGTAATGAATGAGCACTGCCTTTATCCCGTGTCCTCACTCTCCCCGTTCCTGCACTCCAAGCCAGCCTCACTAAGAGTAGTCAAAGGTGACATGGTGGTCCTTTCATCTCTCTCTGACCCCTCACGCTGCCTTCACCTCTATCCAAGTTGCTTCATCCTTCCCCCTTCTCCCTGATCTTCCTCGTGGAAAGATCTAATTCATACTAACTGGTAAAAGTCAGTTAGCACACAAGAAAGAAGACATCTCCTTCCTCAGCCTATGCTGCAGAAAAGGAAACTCGGACTTGAGCTCATTTGCCCAACTGTCAAAGGTCCCATCACGGGCAGGGCCATGATGTGAAAATTCAAGCAAGCAGCCCCAGAGCCAGAGCTCCCAACCCTCATCCACTGCAATTCAAGTTCATGGGGTGAAGTGGTGAAAAGCTAACCAGAAACTGAGAGTCAATGTAGATACCCAAGGCTTACTTGCCAGGGCACTCACTCACTGCCATTGAGTCAATGCTGACTCATAACAACCCTATAGGACAGGGTAGAATTCCCCTGTGAGTTACTGAGGATGTATCTCTTTATAGGAATAGAAAGCCCCATCTTTCCCTTGTGGAGTGGCTAGTGGTTTTAAACTGTTGCACAAAGCATAACCATGACACCATCAGGACTCCAAAACATGCCAGGACAATCAATGGTTCTGTGAGATCTCTCAGGATAGAGATATACCTTGCTCCTTGGCTACACACGAGAAAGCATTCACCTCCAAGCCTAGTTTGTGATCCAAGTGAGTTTTATGAGAATTAGAAGAAGTTTCAGGTTTATAAAGGCACCTGCAGGGCTCTTCAGAAATGTGCATCTCCTTAGAAGCTTCCCTGAAAGTCACGAGGTCTGCTCTCTGCTCCTGCCTTTTAAATTACTCCAAGAGGTGGGGCGTGCTGGTGAGCCTGGTTGAACTCATTGGCTGAACTGAATTCACCTGGCCTTGGTGGGCCAATTCAGGTGCAGAACACACCCAGGTGTACCTCCCCTTCCTGGCTGGGAACCTGAGCCTTTGAGCATGCGCAGTGTACCACTCATTCATGGGACAAAGGCTCAGACTGCTGACCATGCGTAATGGATGCCCCAGTCCCTAAGCTAAACTACCTAGCAGTTCCAAAACCCCACTGCTGTGTAGTGTTCATGAACTTTGGCAGGAACACATCCTTACCACGAAGAATCCTGGTGGCCCAATGGCTAAGCACTTGGGCTTTAGACCGCGGTCAGTAGCAATACATGAGAAAAAGGTCTTGCCATTGTAAACATTCCACCCCACTGCCATCAAACGCAAAGGACCTCTGGTGACATGGCGGGCTACGCACAGAGCTACTACATGCAAAGTCAACAGTTCTAACCCACCAGCTTCACTATGGGAGAAAGATGAAGCTATCTATTCCTGTAGAGACATAATATCTCAGAAACCTATAGGGAAAATTCTACCCTGCCATGGACTACTAAACGAACAACCTACTCTGTCTTGGAAGAAGTCAGGCCAGAGTGTCCTGGACAGCATATATGGCAAGATTTTGCCTCCCAAATATGTTGGACATATTGCCTGGAGAAGGACATCCTGCTTGGTAAAGTGGAGGGGCAGCACAAAAGAGGAAGGCCCTCAACGAGCTGGATTGACACCGTGGCTGCATCAATGGACTCAGGCAGAGAACAAATGTGATGATGGTGCAGGACCTGGAAGTGTGTTTCTGTTGTGCATAGGGTCACTTTGGGTCAGAAACCACTCAATGGCACCCGACAGCAACAACAAGTATATAAGATCACCATGAGTTGGAATCAACTCGATAGAAAGTGGGCTTTGGGTCTGTCATGGAACCAACCCTGGCTCATAGTGACCCAATCATGGGATTCTGAGGCTGTAAATCTTCATGGGAGCAGAGGGCCTAATCTGTCTCTTGCGGAGCAGCTGGTAGGTGTGAACCCCTGACTTTGCAGTTGACAGTCCAACACTTCCCTTAAAGTACCCCCCGGGGCTCCTTTGGTAACAATGACAGACTAGGAAACCCAATGGGGACATTGCTACTCTGTCACATGAAGGCATCCTATGCAGAATGGGCTCAACGGGAGCTAACACCAACCCCACCACTTTTAACACCATCCCAACCTTACAGACTGTGCTAGGCTCTTGAAGGAATTGACTTTTTGCACTCCCACTGAGCGAGCTATGAGCATGCATGCCAACACGTAACTTCCGGTCCTGAACTAGGGATCAGCTGCACATGTAGGGATGTGCTTCTAATGTGGAAGGAAGTAAAGAGAGGGGATCTGGAAGCAGGAAAAGCCAGGAAGCAGGAGTCACTTAGGCAGACCCCTTTCCTAAACCAACTTAATTAGCATACCACAGATCCTGGCTCAGAGGTGATGTTCAAAGAAGAATTGTTGACTGAATACACAAGGGAAGGAACAGAATAAGTGAACACAGAAATGTGCTAATGACCAAATTGATTCACAGTTCCGACCCTGCTCTTCTCCTTCCAGGTTCTTCTCTAGTTGCTAATGGTATTTGCTCGACCTCTCACAAGCACAAAAGGAGCCCTGGCGGCCTAGCGGTTAGGCAGTGGGCTGCTAACCACCAAACTAGCAGTTCTAAATTAGCAGGCATTCTGAAGGAGAACAACAAGCTGTCTGCTCCTTTAAAGAATTACAGTCTTGGGAATGCTCAGTGGTAGCTCTACCCTGGCCCATAGGGCTGCTCTGAGTCTGACTCGACTGGACAGCAGTGAGTATGGGTTTGGTTTGGTTTTCACAGGTACCCCAATCCGTTGGTGGTCTTGGTAAATTGCACACGCTGGTTCAGTGGACCTTGTGTAGGGCTTGAGAATTTGCACTTCTAACAAACTCTTGATGTTGCTAGTCTGTGACCATATTTGGGGTGGCAAGGCTCTGGACTACCCAGGTCTTCCTGGTGGCTGCTGTCACAGCGCAAGTTCCCAAGAGTGCACCGCTACTCATTTCTTTGGAATGATTTGGACTGAGTTTTCCCAGCCATTTCATCAAGGTTTTGGCTATTTGTTCCATGACACTGAAAAGTTTGGACCTGACATACGCAGCTCAGGCTGTATTATCTATCTTCTCTGCCCTCTTGGATTGGAGATGGATCACCTATGAAGTGATGAGGGTAAGAAGGGTTGGGTGTCTCCGGGTAATATGAACAGTTAGCACGCTCAACCACTGCTGATTAAAAGGTTTGCGGTTCAAATCCAAGGCCCCTCAGAAGAAAGGCCTGCTGATTGACTTCTGAACGACCAGCCTTTGAAAGCTCTGTGGGGTCCCGTGGTTCTGACCCACACGGCATCACCGTGAGTTGGAATGGACTCCTCAGAAACGGGTTTAGTAAGCAGCACAAAGAGGAAACTCCTTGGTGAACTGGAGGACACGGTAGCTGAAACCATGGGCTCCAACATACTACCCCTGAGGCTGGCAAAGGACCGGGCAGTGCTGCCTTGTGTTGCAAAGAAGGTCCCTGTGATGTCAGAATGACTGGACAGCACTAACAACAACAAAGGATGTCAGGGCCCTTCACTTCCCCAGACCACTGACCAGGTTCAAAGACCCGCATGCGAGTATAGTTTCACAGTTAGACGTGTTTAGAAAAAATAATGTTTGCAAAAGTAAAGTCTTGGTTTACATTTTACAGAGCATGCACAATTAGTAGAACTCTTAAGGTCCACCGAAACCTGTTTAGGGTCCCCTCCACTTGCTCACCACCGATAAGTCGATTCTGACTCATATTGATTCTACAGGAGAGGTTAAAATTTCCCCTGTGGGTATTTCTGAAACTGTAGCTCCTTATGGGAATAGAAAGCCTCCTCTTTCTCTGCAGCTGGTGGGTTCAAACTGCCAACCTTGTCTTTAGCATCTCAGGACTGACTTGTTTCTCTATGAAACCAAAATCTACCTCACTGCCAGGGAGGTGATGCTGACTCATAGTGACCCTATGAGGCAGAGTAGATCTGTCCCTGTGAGTTTCTGAGACTGTAACTCTTTATAGGAGTAGACAGACTCTTCTTCCCATGGAGTGGCTGGTGGTTTCAAAGTGCTGACTTTGGTGTTAGCAGCCCAACATGCAAACACTGTGCCACCAAAGCTCCTTTTGTACCCCTATAAGTAGATAAATATTTCTCTTATATCTGTGTTTCAACCAAAGGCATGGCTATAAAGGAAAAAAGGCCATGAGTGTCAAGAATGATTTGAAAATGTGGAGTTCTTTTGGGAAAGGATATATATACTTGTGTATATAAATAGAATTCTGACGGCAAGAGTGGTCAGGAGTTGGACTGTTAATCTCAAGGTCAGCAGTTTGAATGACCAACCACTCCTCTGGAGAAAGAGGAGATTTTCTACTCCTCTAAAGAATCACAGTCTCAGAAACCCACGGGGGCCATTTTACTCAGTCCCATGGGCCTGTGAGTTGGAATGGACTTGATGGCAGTGAGGGCATGTAAATATGCAAACACCCACCTCGGACTTAGGATTTGACCTGCTCCCTCAGGCCCGTGAGCATCTGCATCTGCAGCCATGGACTTGGCCTTCTGTGAAGAACCCATTAGTGCACCGCCACAAAGAGAATGAGTTTCCTCTGTGTCAGTCCATTACCCTGCCAACGCTCAGGATGGAGCCAACACCCTTGGTCTCCCAGAGAAATTGGCTCAACATCCCCCTGATGTGGTTGCATGACATAGGCCACTCATGCAATGCACTGCATGTGCTCTATTTAATGCACTATCACCAACAAGTCTACATGGGTGGTAACTCTGAAAACCTTGCCCAAACAGCTGGCTTCACCAAAGTATATGGAGTCATGTGGAGTCGTCAACCAGTTCGACTCTGCACTGGCTGTACGTTGGCATTGCCAAGGGGGCTTTCTCACTGATCGTGACCTGAATCCTGCTTCCACTAAGCCTTGCTTCATTGGCCTGGGATGGCGCCAGGCCAATGGGAGGCTGGAAAGCTCCTAAGGGATTCCAAAGTATGACCAAGGGTGAACACTACTGCTTTTGGCCATCACATCCGGGAAGGCCCTTGGGACTTTGCCACTCAAAGTATCATAGGTCAAAGAACCAGCAACATCAGCATTAGCTTCTCCCATGCTAATGACATCGAGTTGATGCTGACTCATAGTGACCCTACAGGACAGGGTAGAACTGCCCTTGTGGGTTTCCCAGACTGTCACTCTTGCCCGGAGTGTACAGACTCATATTTCTCCCAAGGACTGGCTGGTGGTTTAGGACTACTGTCCAGGGCCTCTAGAACTGCTGGATCCTAGACCCCACCCTGAACCCACAAAATCAGAATCTGCCCCCCAGCCCGATTTCCAGGAACCTGGGTAAGTGCATGCATGTGAAAGTTTAAGAAATACTTCCTTAGAAACCATTACTTTCCAGAACAAACTCCTCCTGCCAGAGGTGCAGAAATGGAAGCCCATTAGGCCATGCTCGCCTAGAAGCAATTTTAGGTCTCAGTGCTCCTATATCCTGGCTGTCATCCAGATTTCCTTATTCCCACCTGGACTGTTGCCACTGCAGCAGGTATTGGTGAGTCCTCAGCACGAACAGCCCCAAATTAGGTCTAGAGACACAGCTCCCGTTTCAGAGTAGTACAATCCACAGTTTACTGTAGAGTTTCTGGCTTTCACTGGCTTGGGGTAGGGTCTAGTGGGAAACGCATCTTAGCAAGAGCCATTATGTATTCTGGATGTGCACAATGAGTTTTTCTTGAGGCATATTTATGTCTGATGTTGTTATGTATTCTCTTTCTATCCCATGCAACGTTATTTTTTTTGAAAATTTATATTTGCTTTTAATTACCCAGACATATAAGTGATTTATAGCTAGGTCTGATCAATTGGAATCAGATGACCACGCCTGGATTAACCATGAGTCCTGGTGACCATTAGGCACTTCTTTCCATGAATGATATTTTCACCTGAGTGAATGCATTCACGACTTTTCTTCTCTTAAGATAAATAAGCAGGTGGGTATCATTTTGCTATGCTGGCACTTCATTGTGCTGTTTTAAGTTCACCCAGCAATTTTTAAAAAGAGAAACATATTACAACTGTCACACACTTGATAATTCATGTGGAAAAATTTGGGGGAGAGCTAAATAGAGGTGACCCGTGGTGCAGCCTTACTTACTGCTTGTTAGAAGGTACTGAAATCTTATATACATAAACACTAGAAACCAGGAGAGAGGAAATGGTGGTTCCATGGCAGAATTCTCACTAGCCATGCAGGAAATTTGGGTTTGATTCTTGGCCAGTGCGCCTCCTGTTACAGCGACCACCTAACTGCTAGTGGAGGCTGGCATATTGCTATGATGCTGAACAGATTTTAGCGATGCTTTCTGCCTACAGACAGACTAGGAGGAAAGGCCTGGTGAACTCCTCCAAGCCATCAGCCACTGAAAACCCCCCAACTGACAAGGGGTCAAATCTACAACCCATTGAAGGAATGGGGCAGGACCAGTGGGCATTGTGTTCTGCAGTGCATGGAGTCCGCATGAGTCAGGAGCTGGCTGACTTGAAGGCAATTGTCCACAGCACTCTCTAGGAAGGCAGTGGTTGGAGCACATAGGTGTCCTTCATGTGGCCCCATGATCATCAAGCCTTAAGTCATGCAACCAACTCTGGGAAATGAAAGATGCCCGGCGTACCAGGAATATTTGAAGGACCTGGTGTAAATTGGTTCAGCCCAGGGGAGGTCTGGAAACCACCGAGGTAAGCTTCCTGCTGAAACCACTAACTTAGCTCCAGTGCGAGTGGATGGGTGTCTGCGCATGTACACAGCCACCATTAGTAAGTTTTGTTGTTGTTGTTATTGTTGTTGTTGTTGCCGTTCACGTCCGTAGAGTCAATGCCGATTCACAGTGACCCTATATGACAGGGTAGAATTCCCCCTGTGAGTTTCTCACACTGTGACTCTTTACGGGAGTAAAAAAGCCTCATCTTTCTCTTGAGGAGTGGCTGTTGGTTTTGAATGGTTGATCTTGCCATTAGTACATTGCGTAACCAGGTGCTGTCAATTTGGTTCCAACTCATGGCCACTCTATGTACAGCAGAACAAAACAACACGCTGCCCTGCGCATTTCTCACAGCCATTCCTACATTTGAGCCACTGTGTCAACCCATCTTGTGGAGGTTTGTCCTCCTTTTGACTTGACCAAGCATGCTGCCCAACTCCAGGGACTGGTCCCTCCTGATAACACCCAAAGTACATGAAGCCAAATGTCACCATCCTCGCTTCTAAGAATCAATCTGGCTGTAGTTCTTTCAACATAGATTTGTTTGTTCTCCTAGAAGTTCCTTGGTGTATTCAATATTCCTCACCAGGACCATATTTCAAATGCATCAATTCTTCTCGTGGGACTTCCTTATGCATTTTCCAGCTTCCATATGAAAATAATCATGCCTTGGGATAGGATACTCCTGAGTTTTTAAGGTGACAAAGTCACCTTGGTTCAAAAAAATATTTAAAAGGCCTTTTGCAGCAAATTCACTGAAAGCAATTTATCCAGTGATTTCTTTACAGATATTTCTATGAGCGTTGGTTGTGGATGGGTCCAAGTAAGATGAAATGCTTCATCATTTAAATATTTTCTCTGTTCATCATGTTGCTTATTGGTTCAGTGGTGAGGATTCTTGTTCTTTTAACCTCGAATTGTAATCCACACTGAAGACTATCATCTTTGAACTTCATCAGTAAGTGCTTCAACTCCTCTTTCCTTGCAGCAAGCAAGGCTGGTCGCCTGCATATCTCAGGCTGTTCTCAAATTTTACTGCAATCCTGAAGTCTCCAATTCAGCCATTCAAAACTCAAAACAGCTCAATGCCATGGAAGTCAAGTCAATTCTGACTCGAGCAACCCTGTAGGCCAGGGAAGAACCTCCCGGAAGGTTTCCAAGGCTGTAATCTTTGTGGCAGCACATGGTTACATCTTTCTCACTCGGGATAGCTGGTGAATTCCAAGTGTTGCTCTTTCAGTTAACAGTGAAGTGCGTAAACATTGCCCTACCTGGATTCCAAGTGTGAGCTAGCAGCCACAATTTTCTTCTGAGACCAAAGGGGTTGTTAGGTGTGAATTCTCGACCAAGGGTGGTCCAGCAGACCTGCTCAGTATTCGCCCAGGTGCAAAATCCATCAAGAGGATGCATTGTCATTATTTTTAATCACATAACACACCCAGGTGTAGCAGCAACCCAGCTTTGTAATATCACCCTGGTTTTGATAAATATGTCCCATTGCTTGATAACGCTTCCAAATCCTTTAATATCCTGCAGCTCAGTCCCTGATGTCTGGCTGTAACAAAATGTGTGAAGGGAGACCGTATGTCAATAAACTCTCCCTGTCTGCCTCAACTCAGCGCATAATCAGCTCCAAGGTAAAATGCATGGTAAGTCAGTTATGCGCTGGCGGGGAGGGCAAGGGGCCCCTTTCAGGTTTGTCTTCTGATGAAGCTGACCAAAAGGACTTCTTATTTCAGCCTATTAGGAGAGTGAGAGTTGCCCCCCCTCCCTCGCCATTTTTCGTTTCTTTTCCCTTTTTGTCCCTTTCCCCTTGGAGGGACAGCCTGCTCTGCTATTCTGAAAGGGTTGTCTGTTTTATGCTGCGCTCTCCACTCCATTAAATCACCTTTCCTCACATTAAATACAGGTCTTCAGGGTGGTCAGAGAGCTTTGCTCTGAGGGATAATGATATAATGAGGATGACGTGCATGAAAAAACATTTTTCAGCTCAATCCCAGGCAGACCACGGGGAAGCATGAAATGGGAAGGGGGAGAGGTGTACCTCACTTTAGACAAGAGCCAGGCTTCTGAGGGGGGCAGTCACGACCTGGAAGGCTGCAGAAGGCTTCTTTACCTCACTCACTCATTCACTCATTCATTCAACCAGCTTGCTACTTACTTATTAAATGCCAGACCTTGGGGCTCTCTCCCTGAACAAAAGAGACAAAAATCCCCCTTCTGTCATGAAGCTTCCATAAACAGAGGTATTCAAACACTTCCTAGAGAATGTGTTTAAAGTCCAATTTACACAAAAGCAGAAGAAGAGACTGATGCGAGGGGTTTCACACACACACACACACACACACACACACACACACACACATGTTCATATATGACTCCCATTGCAGCGACAAAATGTAGTACTCTTCCAGGAGACACTATTCATTGGCGTTAAATTGCTCCCCCCAAACCCCTGAGCTCTCTCTCTCTTTTTTTCTTTCTTTTTGAGAGCAATTGCCCTTGGAAGGGATTAGCTGTTATCACTCTCTAGCACCTTAGTGTGAACTTATTTATTGGCTCCTTCTCCTGCCTAGATAGGAGGGGCCTCCAGGGCTGCTAAAAGCCAGAAAAATGCCCAAAAAAGGCAGCAACAAGAGAGGCAGAGGACAATTGGGGCCAGTGTTTCTCATTTGTTAAAGATGCAGATTACACACACATAGAGCACACACACACTTCCCTGCCGCCCCACCCAATATGGCCCTACTAAATAAGGATCCTACCCCACCATCTGTCCGGGAACCCGAACTGACCCTTCCCATGAAACAAGCCAGGGCCATTGAAAGTGACTCTTTAGGCAAAAGACCAGTGACTTAGGTTTTCCAAACCAGGATAAAGCCCATTGGTTAAGCACTTGCATATTAACCAAAAGGTTGATGCTTCAATCCCACCCACAGGTTCCTAGGAAAGCAGGCCTGGTGATCTGTTTCTGAAAGGGCACAGTCTTGAAAAGGATCCCTGGTAACATATTGTCCTGCTAACCATAAGGTCAGCAGTTCAATACTACCAGCTGCTCTGAGAGAGAAAGCTGAGGCTTTCTACTGTACAGATGTATAGTCTCAGAAACCTACCAGGGCAAGTATACTCTGCTGCCATGAGTCAGAATTGACTCAATGGCAGCAATTGAGTGGATGGGCAGGGATTGATTGGGCACCAACTAACACTAAGAACAACTCTTTTGGGTGGCAGTGACATTCTTCTGCTTTATCTAGAATCTGAACTCTCAGCGTCATTGACAATGGAGGCAACAGACAAATAATTATAAACTACAGAAGGGTGAAGAAAAGCTAAAGAAGTTACTTCTGTTTGGGGTTTAGTTGTGTGTTTTTTTTAGCAGAAAATATGAACTATGAAGGAGCAGGGACATGCTGGACTTAAATATAAACTGTAAGATCTCTCTCCGGGCTAGAGTTACATCTCAGTTCTTGGCTTTGCATGAGAAAGAATTCACGCCAAAGCCTGGCTCGTGATCCAAGTGAGTTTAATGAAAGTTAAAAGAAGTTTCAGGTTTTACGCGGCACCCCTAGGATTCCTCCCCACCATGCAGCCTGGCAGAGACTGCTCGAGGTCACGCAAAGATCTCTCTCCTAAGTTTTACTCCAAAAAAAGACCTGTCTCAAGTTCTTTCTCAAGTTCTCTCCCCAGTTCCTGTGCCCAGTTTTTCCTTTCTCCCCCTCGCTCCTGCCTTTTCAAGGATTCCCGGGGGGAGGTATGGTGAATGACCCCAGGTCGATCCCATTGGCTGAATTGCAATCACCTGGCCCAGGTGGGCTGATCCAGGTTTAACGCCCATCCGTACCCACCAGCGGGAAAACCTTGGCTTTTGTTCTATGCTTGGTTCTCCTGAGCATGCGTCAATGGACATCTCATTCCTGCCTATCTGCCTAACAAAACCTATTTTTCAACCCCAAGTCTTTCTTGCCAAAAAATAATGTCCCATAATAGGAATGGCATGAGCATGGCTTCTGCGTTGGATCAGATCAAGAAGATAGCTTTCATGCCCTGTACTAAGATCACAAAAGAATGTAATCCAGTGCCTTGTAGACAGTCTCGTGTACACAAAAGGTTTTCTAAGAGTCTCCAGAAGGCTGTGCTACAGCCTAAATAGGCTGAATTGCAGCCTAAAACAGAGAGGGACCCATTTCAAAGAGACGTGGGGACATGGCTTTCATAAAATGGAATGCATCATGTAATCCAGTGCAAGGGAAATCCAGTAACTTTGGGAAGGAACTGCATTGGCTTGGACTAAACAGCCAGAGATAGTGCTACATAAAAAGAAAGAAGATGATTGTTAAAGCAACCCAGACATTATTGTGGAAAAGGAAAAGGGATTTAAAAGACAATCAAAAGCTACAAGGAACCTCTCTTTGGGAGAAGTCTTGTGGTTTCAACTTGTGTGCTCTGGGGGATATTTGGCAGTCATGTATTAAATTGTGCATTCAATTTAATCCCTTTAAGGGATTTTGTCAATGGGCCTACAGCCCAACTATCCTGAAAGAAAAATCTATCTTGAAAATCACCCTGCTGTGAGGAAGCTAAAGGCAAGCACATGATACGATCACATGGAGGGAAATTGGGGAGCCAATGCAACAGCAAGAACCCAGGCTCTAGACCTATGAACCAAAGCAAACCCATCTTGCCAGGTCTTGCTGCTTGAGCTGGTTTGGCCAATGCCACGTGGAGTGGAGATGTGCTGCCCCAGCCAAACCTTCCTCAAATTACAAAATTATGAGCAAATAATACACCGAGTGGGATTGAAAGTCACTAAGTAGCAATAGGTAAGTAAAACATATGGGCCTACCATTACCTATCTGTAAAGAGTCTTTGGCAATGGTTTATGGAAGACGCAGGCCCTGATTACCTCCCATAACACGTATTCTTTATCATAGCCACGGACACTCATGGAAACATTAAAGTTGTGCTTGAGAGAGGAAAAGGTGAGGTAAGAACTGAGAAAGATGGTCATGCGGCCTGGATATTGTTCAAACACTCCATTCTCCTTGGTCTCTTGGAAGAAGTAGAGGGATGAGAACCCAAAGTTGTAAACATCGTGTGGATTAGAAACGTGTTAAGTTTGGTGTGAGGGCTGAAGGCCCAGGTTGGTAAAATTATTTCTGTGGGATTTTCTAGAACCAGAGCTGCTCTGAGGCCCACACTGGAGAGAATGCCATGGTCATTACCCTTGTATGCTTTATTTTGGCTTATTCCCTCCCCCATCATGTATCAGGGCTTACCCAGTGCCACTTCTCAGCCCTGATACACGGTGTTGCCAAAATGGCTCAGTGATGTTAAGCAATCTCATCAAGGTCATGTGGCTTAAGGTCAGTTACAGAGCCAGACACTGAAATGCAAGAAGACTGACTCCTATGCCCAGACCTGGGACAAATCTCTCTGACAGAGCTGGGTAGATACCCCTAAACATCCGTCTTGTGTGTGTGTGTGTATGTATGTATCCACATATATATGTTTGGTTTATTTGTCATCAACATAATTAGAGTACTTTCTATCCAGTTAAAAAATGAATTAAGCCAAGGTTGGTGGTTAACAATTTGCACAAGTGCCTTTATGAACTATCATGGTTTACTTTCTTTCATTGGGAGGCAGCTCCAAGCTTCAGACCTCTTCACTCCCCAGGTGAG